>NC_089796.1:6695000-6750000 GCF_040412425.1 Macrobrachium rosenbergii | reverse complement strand
ACTGGTGAATACACTATCGTATCACACTTATAAGTGTAATATTGAATACATTTGCCAAGATATGTAGTCGAGAGGTTTGTTGTGCTAGGTGATTTAAATGTTAAGGTAGATGACAGAAAAGGATGGCGCTGCCGGTAAGTAGGCATATCCGGAGTAAATAAGACTGGCTTCTAAAGAAGGATGTTTATGAGTTCAATTTGGAAAGATAAATTTTGAGTAAAAGTTGGCTAGATTATGGTCAGCGTAATTTGAAAGGTACAGCAAGCTGATGAATAAAATGGTAAGAAGACAGGGTAAATATTAATGACAGATCTAAAACTTTAGATGAAATCTAAAAATAAAAATTTAATCATACGACACGAAAATAAGAATGGAGCAAATTGCAATTAAAATAATACAAGCTCTCTGAAATACACATTTTTCCCAAGAAAAGAATGTAGATATAAAAACCGTGTGATGAAAAAGATATTCTCGAGGCATGACAAGGTTTTCCAAAGGGGATATCAAGAGAGAGAGAGAGAGAGAGAGAGAGAGAGAGAGAGAGAGAGAGAGAGAGAGAGAGAGAGAGAGAGAGAGAGAGAGAGAGAGAGGCTTTGATAATAAGTATCAGATGGCTTGGCCACAGTGACATCATGCCAAGCCCTGGTCCAATAACCTCCAGTAACACTGGCCGGAGGTGAGTCATTCAAGTAAAGAGAAGGACAGGAGCAAGGAATAGATATCTTCTAGGGAAAGGTTGTACGAAGAAATAGGAAGTTAGTTTATTTATTTATTCATTTATTTTTGAAAGGAAGTAGATCCTCTTAATGCATTTTTTAAAAGAAAGAATCTGATCCTCTTCACACATTTACTTTACCAGCAGACGATTCCTTAATACATAATTTAAAGAAAGCAGCTACCCTTAAATAATGTAACGTTTATTTTTTTTTAAAATGTGAATACACACGACTTACATTACCTAAAAAATTATTAAAATTTATTTTATATACTTTAAAGATTCATGCATCAGACCTAATGCCTTACAAAAGTCTACGGTCAATACAAACCACATTTCACTATCTAATGCTACCCCTGATATGACATTAATTATTCTTCTACACACAAAATATCGAACTGCATATTCTGTAACTTACGCTAAAACTAAGACTCCTCTTCAGTTTTAGTATCAATGGATTTGACATCTGTTAAACAAGTGTATTACATATTTCGTCCATCCATGTACTTGAGATGCTGGCGACCTCTATATATTATGACTACCTGCTTTCAATTAAATAACTAAATATAAGTAAAATATAGAACTGTTAGGTTTCGTAATATTTCCGCAGGTGATTCTGTAAATTAACAAACAAGCAGAGTTACAATTCTTATGATAAAATCGATTTGTTTCTTTTGCAAATCTGGGAGGTTAATTAAGACATTTCAAGCAACTTTCATATCAGAATCAGATTTTCAACTTTCTCCCGTTGCAAAAAAAAAAAAAAAAAAATAAATAAATAAATAAAAAAATAAAGACACTGCTGACCTACTGTTTCTGAATATGAAGGCGTACTTCTTGCAAATAACATTTAAACTGAAGTGTTATTACGAAGCTAAAGAAAAATGTACTTTACATTATTCACATTTCCTTATTTTCTGGAATAACATATGGAATCATGCCTGGAATTATATATTCATATTAAATAGTTCCAGCTGATAAAATAACGAGTATCTGAAACAATGAAATTCGGCAAAACTTAAAAGTATTATAACCATATTTTAGGGTTTAAAATTTCCAGGTACTTTCGAGCCATAAAATATCTAATTTAATATCATTGCCGATTCCTAAATTAGACAGAAATCAATGCAAAGGGTCATTACAAACATGGATAAAATTGACACAATAACTGGCCTTCTAATGAATTTATGAACTACCATAGGAAAAAAAATACTGACCGAAATTGTGTATTTGTTCAGTGAGAGAGGAGAGAGAGAGAGAGAGAGAGAGAGAGAGAGAGAGAGAGAGAGAGAGAGAGAGAGAGACCCCTTTGGATTTTTAATTTAATGATATAGTGACCAAACCAATTTTTTCTGTGACTTTTTGCCGCCGTAACTGAATTTGAAAGACTGAGCAGTTGTTCTAAAAATAAGACTATTAAGTAAGCAAGGATTTTCCTGACTGAAAAAAAAACACAGTTTCAAGGAGTTGATCATATTTTGAGTTAAACTGATCTTTGTAAGTTCTTTCTATGCTTTTACTTTTACAACCTTCTTGCAGTTAAAATAACAAAGTTTTGACTTATTTACATACGTACACAAACAAGCACAGACGAACACGTACACACACACACACACACACATATATATATATATATATATATATATATATATATATATATATATATATATATATATATATATATATGTGTGTGTGTGTGTGTGTGTGTGTGTGTGTGTGTGCTTATACATAATATGTTTACACATAGGTGTTCATGTATATAACCTTGCATACACAGAAACTGAACTTAGAAAGCTACTGCTATTTTAACATTTTAGAAGGAGAAGCACTTTCAAAGCTTGACAAACAGAAGCAGAATAATCACATTCGCAGTACAAAGAAAACACTACAGTAAAGTAAAACTTGCAATTACTTCGTATCAAAAGAATTCCCCTTCTAGCACAAAAAAAGGCCACTTGGCATTAATTACTAGCACAAAGGGTAAAAACAAAAAAAAAAATATTCCGAATACTACACAAAGACGTCAAAGGAATTCGAAAGCAGCCTCAGGATTGAAAACAAAGTTTTAAAACACCATACAAAGGACCTATATAAAGTTTTGTGGATCTTTTCCGCACTATCTATTTGAATACTTCAGCGTCACACTCAAGAACGGGAAAGCCCTGATTAGAATACAGAAATTACTTGAATAACATTACGGTGTTTACTTTTCATTACCGGACAAAGAAACTAAAAAGGTAAACCTTCATTTATCCTTTTTTTATGTCTATTACCTTTGATAAAAGGCAACCTGAGGGATTTGACATACTTTGACGTATGTTATTTATGACTTCGTAATTTTTTTAAGTTGATGATTTCATGTAAATGTCTAAATGCTTCAAGATTACTATTTGATCAATACGTAACACATTAGCCTTTTCATTTCTATATCATAAACTGAATCTTATAATGCCGACTTTTCAAGACTCTCTCTCTCTCTCTCTCTCTCTCTCTCTCTCTCTCTCTCTCTCTCTCTCTCTCTCTCTCTCTCTCTCTCAGTTCTAAGTATTTAAAATTAAGTGCTTAACATTGTTCATTTGCCATATCATTTTCAGCACCTCACATTAGCTCAAACCATTCCTTTCTCGATTCAATCTTTCATTTTTCCATACATTCTTTAAATATCACACTTCTCTTGTCTTGAAGACTCATTGAAAATGACCTCCTTTAAGATTCTCTCTCTCTCTCTCTCTGTTTTAAGTTTTAAAACTGACTGCTTAATATTGTTCATGTGTCTTATCCTTCTAAGCACCTCTCATTAGCTCAAATCTTTCATTTCTTCCTTTTTTCTTTAAAGGTACCTCTATCTCTCTCTCTCTCTCTCTCTCTCTCTCTCTCTCTCTCTCTCTCTCTCTCTCTCTCTCTCTCTCTCTCTCGTTAATTAAAAGGAAAGAAAACAGCCAGTCCCTGAAAGCTATCTTCACCTCCCTTTCCACCATCCGCATGACCGCTCAGACAATTAACAGTTTCTTTCGTTCTCAAAATCTTCCCGAAGAAGCCTTTGAGATCTCGGGATCTCCGATTCACTTTCTCCCGCTGTCCTTCCTTTTGGTTCCTTTGTCTCTTCCCCTTTCGTTTCATTCATCCCATTCAACCTTGCAACCCTCGCCCGTTCTTCCCTTTATCTGGTCCTTATCGCTAGATTTGCCTTGTGTCACCGTCAAGAAATTTTTCACGCCGTGTTTTGTTTAGTCAAAGAGTTTTTCCTAACGTGAATAACAAGCCTTTGTAGCTTACCATTAAATACACGGCTTGACGTCAAGGATGTTATGCTATTATAATATTTTCTAGTATTATTTATTTAAGAATAGTTTTGAACGTTTCCTCTTGTCTTTATAATCTCAAAACCTAATATCGTAACAGCTATTATTAATCTGTAAAACTCACGTTATTATAGGCATAACGTCTGCATTACATGTCGTCTGATAACAATTAACTCTAAAAATAAAAGAGTATGGTATACACTATGCTTCACTGTCAGGCACTACTTTCTTTGAGGAACTGTCCCTGTTTCAGCCTTGAAGTACTGATTTGAAATAACATCTTACTTCTCTCTTATAAATTCAATACACAGAAACAAGGAAAAATGGGAAGTTTGTACTGGAAAAACAAGTTAATCATTTAAATATGAAACCTGGTCAACCCACCCCCACCTCTTTTTTGTACTGGTTGATATAACGGAAACTCGACTGAAAGACAGTTAGTCTCTACAGAGGTCAATGACAAGGAACCGAGAAAAGTTTTAAGCATGCACACATTATATACATGCATATATATTATCACACACATGTATATATATTTACATAAATACATACACACACACATATACACACACACACACACACACACACACACACACACACACACATATATATATATATATATATATATATATATATATATATATATATATATATATATATATATATATATATTATATATATATGAAATTTTTTTTTCAGTTAAAAAGTATTCCTGCTAATAAAATGAGCCCACAAAAACGCCAAAATGTAGAAAGTTAATGCTATAATTTCAGAGAACAACTTTCACCCTCTACACACACACACACACACACACACACACACACACACACACACACACACACACACACACACACATATATATATATATATATATATATATATATATATATATATATATATATATATATATATATATACATATATACACAAACATTAAGCAACAAATGTTTAATATCCAATTCGCTCTACCTCCGGTATTATTTCTGAGTTAGAGCGAACTGGATATTAAACAACATTTGTAGCTTGATTTTTGTGTAAATAAAATGTCACGGTAATGTAATAAAAATATATGACAAATATAAATAAACCACTTCATTCTTAGTTGCCTTATCAAAAGGAGATATCGATTCAAAGGACATTGTATTCAAGCTGATATTCATTTTACTGTTCATCAATGTATCGAGAATCCTAAGCCTCAACTAATCCAGTTGTGACGAATGTTTCTGTTGGCCTGCCCATTCAGCTGATTAGTTCCATTACTGATAAACCCAGCGTTCATTACATTAGCTGTTGATCGTGCAAATGGCTTGGAAATTAAGCCGGGAAAATCGACGGAAAATTAAAATGGGAATTTGAGCATTTTTCTGTTTTAAAGAGATGATAATCAACCCTACAAATACAATTCTCCCCCACCCGCTCTCTCTCTCTCTCTCACACACGTTTTTCGTTTTTTTTTTTACCCACATGAAACAGTTATCCTTCATTTTCACAACTGCTTCCCGGACTTTGAAACTCATCCTTTCTCTTTTTTAACATCACAAATATCGTCAACTACTTTGTAATTTTAAAAGCCTTCCATTACATTTCATATTTTATATTTTAAACAATCATAACAAATACGAGGCTTAAAATGAATGAAATGCCATTTGACATTTAACTGCTTAAATTACTTCATTGTAAATCATTTTAAAGCTAGTTAATGCAAAACGAACAACAGGAATTAATGCATATGATTTATTTTACCAGTGTGTTGCATGGTCAATAACTAGAACAGCAAGCTTTATCACCACGTCTCTGCTTAGATTTAATCTTGTAGACTAAGTATTATATTTTAAAAATTCTCATGTACAAATATATATATATATATATATATATATATATATATATATATATATATATATATATATATATATATATATATATATATATATATATATATATAAATATATATATATATATATATATATATGAATGAATGTAATTATATGAGAGAGAGAGAGAGAGAGAGAGAGAGAGAGAGAGAGAGAGAGAGAGAGAGAGAGAGAGAGAGAGAGAGAGAGAGAGAGTTAATATCACAGCCAACGAACGATTTCACATTTCCTCCGTTGCCAAGAAAATCTGATGGCATATCAGTCCGTGTCAATCCAGGGGCATGGCCCCCAGGTGAAATATTCACTTGCAACATGGAATGCTTTAGCCCACGACCCTGAATAACAAGTCGTGAACATGTTTTGCTGTTTATTTAGGGAGTGAAATCTCCATGAATATCCATCCAGGTAATTTTGTCCATTTTATAATACTATTTTCTTGGACAATACGTGGGAGTCATACTGTTATCAGCTCTGCTGATAAATCTGGGAACTCAACAGAACCATAACAGAGGAATGAAAGCTTCAAAGCCCCACCTATATCAGTGCAGAAGCTACTTCTACAAAAGGGAAAAAACACTAATGGACTTTAGATGAAATGTGTCAAGTCGAATTCTTATGCACTGAGTCTGGTGACCGCCATCTATAGTAACATTTTTATCATTGCTATCATTATCACACAAAAGTGGAAAAAATAAATAAAATTTACGAAAATATCTGGGCTGAATTCCCCTCAAATAAATATCAATAAAAAGGAAAACGAAATTTACCAGGAGTCTTTAACAATGTTACATTATTCTTTAGTAGTTATTATTATTTGAAGTTCTCATAATGTTCTTGACCACTGACATGAAGCATATAATAATCTTTATTCAGAATTATCTTAGACATTATTATTATTATTATTTTGTCTATTCCAGTCATCCTATTCGACTGGATGGTATTTATAGTGTGGGGTTCCGGGTTGCATCTTAGCACACTCTTCTGCAAGAGTTCTGGAGCTACTTCGGCATCTAGTTTTTCCAGGTTCCTTTCCAGTGATCTTGGGATCGTGCCTAGTGTTCCTATGATTAGGAGTACAATTTCCACTGGCATAGGCCTATCCCATATCCTTCTTATTTCTATTTTCAGGTCTTTATACTTTATTATTATTATTATTATTATTATTATTATTATTATTATTATTATTATTATTATTATTATTATTATTTGAAACTATTGGACAATTATTCCCAGGGTAGTTCTATCATCGCAAATATGTAATGAAATAAAGTACTTATGCAAGTAATTTACTCCAAAACGTCCCAATATCATACTAAACCTTACTATATGATACAGACGTGAAGTTATGAATGAAAGTTCATAAATAAACGTAATACCTTATTCAAGGTAATAATGTCACAGACACTGAGGAAATCACAATCTTCATACTGTCATACTTCATGTATTGCAACAGACAGAGAACAATATTGTTGAGCGGTTCTCATATTCTGTACGCATGTTATGTATGAGAACATAATGAATTAATATTGAAGCCTAACCAGCTGACTAGCTTGTCAAATAACATGTCAGTAATAGTATGAGAACGGAATTACTATTGAAAGCTCAACAGCTGACTAGCTTGTCAATAACATGTCAGTATTAGAATGCGAACATAATGGAATTAATATTGAAAGCTAAACAGCTGACTAGCTTGTCAATAACATGTCAGTATTAGAATGAGAACATAATGGCATTAATATTGAAAGCTAAACAGCTGACTAGCTTGTCAATAACATGTCAGTATTAGAATGAGAACATAATGGAATTAATATTGAAAGCTAAACAGCTAACTAGCTTGTCAATAACATGTCAGCATAATGTCAAACAGCTAACATTGTCAATAACATGTCAGTTAGAATGAGAACATAATGGAATTAATATTGAAAGCTAAACAGCTAACTAGCTTGTCAATGACATGTCAGTAACAGTATGAGAACATAATGGAATTAATATTGAAAGCTCCACAGCTGACTAGCTTGTCAATAACATGTCAGTATTAGAATGAGAACATAATGGAATTAATATTGAAAGCTCAACAGCTGACTAGCTTGTCAATAGCATGTCAGTATTAGAATGAGAACATAATGGAAATAATATTGAAAGCTAAAGAGCTGACTAGTCTGTCAATAACATGTCACTACTAGCATGAGAACACAATGGAATTAATACTGAAAGCTAAACAGCTGACTAGCTTATCAACATGTCAGTAACACTGTTGCAAAAACGTATTATCGGTCAGAATGCACTTTAGGTCCTCAATTAGCGGGAATGTATTGCATGTATGTTAATAACGTACATATGATACCACGCCTCTGAACTAACTTCCCTCAGGATTTAAAGTTTTGTGTTGAAAATGTTTCAAAAACGTGTGACGAAACAGCCAGATTAAGAGGTCACTGAGACTAATAAAAATAAAGGTTTCAGGTGAATGCAACCAGATGATTCTTTGCCATCATTATTATCATCAATGTTTCTAAGTCAAGTTTCACTTTATGGGGTTAGAAACTTAGTATGTTCAATTCTGTAGAAAATACTAATTCTATTAGACGACAAAACTAGCATTCAGGATCCCAGATCCAGATGAGTTCTATTACACAGATTTGAAGGAAATGTTTCAGCTCAAGTGTTTTGGAATAATGGATACAGAGAAAGGAAAAACCGCATCAGTTTGTTACATTTATTCTCTAACCATGAAATCTGAAGATCAAATCATAGAGACCATAGAGTCGTTTCACACACCTACACTT
Source organism: Macrobrachium rosenbergii (assembly GCF_040412425.1). NCBI lineage: Eukaryota > Metazoa > Arthropoda > Malacostraca > Decapoda > Palaemonidae > Macrobrachium > Macrobrachium rosenbergii. Next base: position 6,741,326 of record NC_089796.1, on the reverse strand, counting down.
ATATCTAATATTATCTTTTTAAAAATTTTCTTGTTACTGAAAGGGAGAAAAAGCGTGTGAAAAGATAATTTCACTGAATCCTCTATTCAATCTTTTTCCGGGAATTCTTTTCGAACTTGGGAGCAAGCGAAAGGATTTCTTTTATTCCCGGAATATGTCCTGCTAGGATTCTCTTAATCCGGGAATTACGTCTTACTGGAATTCTCTCTCACTTCCGGAATCTATTCTGCTTTCCAGCACGTCGTCGAACTGTGATGAACGGGATTACGGAATTCGACGAACGATTATGATCTCGAGAACCGAGCCAGGCACGAAGCGGAAAGCGTCTTTCGAGAGATCTTTCTTGAGAGAGAACTCGAGACAGAAGGAGATATACGCAAGTTTTGTCATTAAGCGATACAAAGGAAATGAACGTTATTTTATATTTCTTATTTTCTTCTAAAACCTTTCAAGCACCAGGCGACCCTCTATTGAATTATCTAAAGCTCTCGGAAATCCTCTCCCCTCGGTGTTTAAATATTATACAGACAAACTGTATTGAAAAGTTGAATAAATGGAATATTATATTTTATTTGCGTTTCCTCTTTTGTTCTTCACTAAATAGCACAAGAATCTATTTTACTGTTTTCACTCATGTTAATTCCAACCCCTTGGAGACATCTATAACAAGCTGACGGGATTATGTTAACTCCATTTACACGATTGCTAACAATAAAAACGTCACAATTAACAATTCTATAAAATGCGCTCACCACACTATTTTAATAATTAGTCTACCATAGTTTTTTAGTTCTTTAAAAGGTATTAAAACAACACTTCATAATTTTTGCAGATAATTATGATGAAATATATAAGTTCTAGATCATATTCAACTCTAGTAAATCATATCATGAAAAACATTTTTCATAACTTTACTGATGTTCAGGAGATTACTGTATATCTTGGTTTGACTTATCGAATATGATGATGGAAATTTACCTGTATCTAAATTTACTTACGTAATTTAAGATACTGGTTCAAGATATGACATAAAATACGACATTTAATATAAAAAAATTATTCCACATCATTCCAGATTTAAGCAAGATACATCAGTTTTTTTCTGTATAAATTGACTTCAATTTGCCAAGCTCATCCAGAAACAGATGATATACTGAAATAGATGATATATATTTACTATCTCTAAAAACCTGAATTTATAAATATAACTAGCGTTGGAAGCTATAAACCGATTTTCTATGTAAGCCAACTCGAATAAAAAAACAAAAAAGAACCAGAAGGGTAAAGCACAAGATAAATATTTCATATGTATCTTCCCCAGAGTCGCGTAAGCTTCAGAGAAAGCAGGATATAATTCATACGCGATAAATATTATAGCCCTCCGGAGTTTACCCAGAGCCGTAAAGACTAGATTTAATCAAAATAAATGCCTTGCCCTTGACTTGCATAACCTCTAGGTACTTGGTACGGCAAAAAACTTCTAACTTCCGATTTTAGTTTTTACGTTTGTTGTTATATAACATATGGAAAAACTTATAGGTCACAAGTATGTTATGAATTATAATACACAGTAGATTTTTTATTTAAAGGTGTGGCTAAAGGCTCTGGGAAGAACCTTGAGAGAATGTTTAGCTGTCGTCTGACGTGCATCCTAATTAGAGAATTGTATACGTATTAAATACGTCAGGTATTCTTGAGACGTGAGAACATACCTGCCTAGCAATAAGACTTTGTGTGTTCGTTCGCCGGAAATGTCCAGGTTCCGGTACGTGCATTTTTGGAGGGCGGAGTCCCAGGGCGTGAAGGGATTGATTATCACACAAATGGTCATTCGAAGATCAACAACAAATATCATTAGAAGTCTCTGGTGAAGAGACCTGTCCATTAAGAATTGCGAACATTGTTGTTTGGAGGTAGGAAACATTTTTGATTTCCAAAACTGTAGATTGTTCTTTTCATTTAATATATATCTCACTTGAATTTGACCATTGTGTATAGTTTATTAAACAAGGGTTTTATTTGACTTCTTCAGATGTTTCGCTGATTAAGGGGTTAACATGTACTCATTGGGAATGTACTGGACTTTGACTTATTTTAACCTATTGTGGGAATAATTAGTTGAATATGATGGACTGTAATATGTTTGATCGTTTGGTGAACCTTAGTATTCCATTTTATTTCATCTCTTGTTTCTTCCAATCCAGTTATGTTAGATTTTTGTTAAATAAATTATTTTGGGAAACGTTTGCTTCGCTGTAGACCTGAGAGAGAGAGAGAGAGAGAGAGAGAGAGAGAGAGAGAGAGAGAGAGAGAGAGAGAGAGAGAGAGTGTATGTACAGATGTACATTGCCAATAGCCTTTTTGACACGGTCACTATCAAGCTACCAACAGATGGGACTTCTCGACTTTTAGAAAAAGATAAGCAATGAGATTGACTCTCGACTGTGTAACTGTAACACATACACACGCACACACACACACACACACACATATATATATATATATATATATATATATATATATATATATATATATATATATATATATATATATATATATATATATATATATACACACACACACACAACCTGCTCACGTGCATGAGAGAGAGAGAGAGAGAGAGAGAGAGAGAGAGAGAGAGAGAGAGAGAGAGAGAGAGAGAATTTTAGACCTATTTACTCTAATGGGAGAAGTCGCGCAGATGAAAAAAGTAAGTAACATATGTATACAGAATAAAGATATGTTACTGAGTACGTATTTGTAAGGTCTGCGCTTACATCCCGGGCTGCCACCCACTAGTTGACCCAACTGTCCAGCATCAAGTGCGCTAGGAACCTCAGCTGAATGAATGTTAATGCGGTTACAAATTACATTAAATATTTCCAGACCAGCAAATCCACTGATATGTTTGAAGCAAGGTTAAACCGCAAATAAATCATATAGAACAGAAACATCACAGAGTATATCATCTATTTCTGGATGAGCTTGACAAATTGAAGTCAATTTATATAGATAAAAACTGATTATCTATCAAAGCTTTGACGATCAAAGATAAACATTACCAATGCAAAATTACAAATGTAACGTTATAAATAACAATGGCAAAGAAATCCTGTACTCGTTATAACGGAAGCAATAATGAATGAACTTCCAATACGCACAACAGTGAATGAACTCAGCGAGACACACACACGCACATACAGTGCACTCACTCACACGCAAACACTGGTCCATGAAATCTGCTCAAGTGACATACTACTGAATAAAATCCACAGAACACAAACATAACTGAATGGACATAGCAGTGAATGAATCAGCATACCGTTAAACAAAATTTTGTGAATGAAATCTACACTACTACTTCAAAATGAAGGAAATAACTCTATATGAACTTTACAAACAAGACGAGCCATGACCACATCTAACACAACCACGAACAGACCACAAAGGTCAGCAACGACGCAGGAGAGAGAGAGAGAGAGAGAGAGAGAGAGAGAGAGAGAGAGAGAGAGAGAGAGAGAGGCGCTAATAGAAGCCATTCTGTAGGAGGGCATCGATATGCAGCCAACGGTGCGAGAAATTAGCTGGAGGACGAGACACTCTCCCCCCTCCCCCCCAACAACCACCTCTACCTCTCCTGAACAGAGGGGTCCACAGTTCCCAAAATTCCCAAAATTGCGAAATTTGGAATGATCCACAACTTGCTCGATCATTCCAAACAGGGATATTCCAGCAAATACGGAAAAGGGAATGGGTAGGTTAGGAGTTAATTTAAAGGAGTCAAAATTCCCCCAAATTCCGAAATTTGGAATGATTTACTACTACTTGCTCGATCATTCCAAACAGAGATCTTCCAGTAAATGTGGAGAAGGGGGAATGTGTGGTTCAGAAGTATTTTGGAAGGATATAACGAGATCATCAATATTCATATCAATGTTGTTACTTATATATACTCGTATTTTGCATCCATGCTCCTGATGCTACCAATGTTCCTGTGACATTATTGTTGTTGTTCATTTGTTTTGTTAAACTGATATCAAAAAACTTTACAAAAACAAAACTGAATTATTATTATTATTATTATTATTATTTCGGAAGAAGACCCTCTTTCAAATAAACTTCATTAAACCGCCATTCTGTTTAATGAAGTTTATTATTATTATTATTATTATTATTATTATTATTATTATTATTATTATTATTATTATTATACCCTTCTTCCATGGTCATTTCTCAAAAGCTAATTTTGGGTTACTGCATACTTCATTACCAGGATCAGACGCACCTATTTTTCCATACGTAAAATCACCCGTTTATGAATACCGAACACAGCAGCTCCATCAGAGCACTGGCTAAGTATGCTTCAAAGATCCATATTCCAGTCACAATTAGCCTGATTTGCAAGTCAGTGTAACGCGTCTCATTATGTTGATGTGATATCATACAAAACTGACTAATGCTTCCTCCTGATGCCATATGGTCAAAGTATGTCAACTAAAAACGTCTGTCGAAAGCTGTTATTAATTTATGTAGCCCTCCGCGCCAGATTGCATATCATTCCCAAATTCCTTTGGTGACAAATCTGGATTAAAATATTTGTTAAACGCAGCAAAAGAAATCGACTCTAATTATGCATGTCGTCACAAGCCAGAGGAAGCACAGAAGCAAAAGGAATACAGAATGGCAAATAAAAGAAGAGTAATAATTTTTGTATATTAATTATTAGATAAGAACATCCTAAATTTAGGATTTTTTTTTTTTGGGGGGGGGGATGTTTAACCGCATCTCCCACAAGCGTTAAAATGAAACCTCAATTTCAGATTTCTTTCTTCGATGATATATGACCTTCCTAACTTGAAAAGAATTTATAATTAGTGTTTGACATTTACATAAAATTCAGGATACTTACGGCTAACACCACTAAAATGACTGACTCAATGTGATAATCAATTTTATCCTCAATTCTGTACCAGATTGAGTCGTTTTTTTCAAGCAAGACTAAATAGGTAAACGGTACTGGTTTCCGGCATGGTACCTTAAACAAGTGAGCATTTCCACTACGTGGTGAAAAGACAGCATTGAATAAAAGGAAAGACCGACAGAAAAATGACATCTTTTAACCCGCATTTGACAATTACCAAAACTGATTTCAATGAGTCAAGAAAAACGATAATAAATTACCAGAATTAAAGTGTAAAATAAAAAAAAAACTTTTCTTCCAAAAGCGCATTTATTTAAAAATTCGTTTGACCCTCAAGTTAAAAAAAAAATATATATATTACCCCGCCCCCCGAAAAAAAAGAAAAATCCTTTCTTTCCAAATGGCAAAAAGCAAAAATTAATGAATTTACTTGAGTCTGGGGTAATATAACAAAAAGTTAAAACTATTCTCAGTCTCTTCAACACGAGGGAACACGGAGGACACAAAATTATGTTCTTTCGAAAAGGGAGGAATACAAATATTTCCGTCAGTCTTACGAAAAAAAAACAAAAAAAAAAAAAACAAAATAAATAGGAAAATGATTTCTTCTTATACTGGAGTCCAAACACGACTTCAGCCTTCACACAACACAAACTTGCGTTACGACACAAAATCATGTTCCTTGGGAAAGGGAAGAATACAAATATTTCCGTCAGTCTTACGTAAATAAAAAAAAAAAAAACGATTTCCTTCTTGCACTGGAGACCAAAAACGACTCCTCTCCACACAACATAAACTTGCGATTGGAAAACTTCCAAGCGTTTTCCACCTTCAGGAATAAGGGAAGAAGTCGTCCTCTTCAGTTTGTTATTATTCTTCATGAAAGCCAATTCGTCCCTTGGGTAAGATTCCGCGAAAATGCTCCGAGAGCAAATTAATTTTTTTTTTCCAAAGACTGCACCCTCCTCACTCCCTCTTAAATATTAAAAAACTCCAAACCATTTGTAAAAAAAAAACCACTGCACTGCATAACGTAACCAAAATATTATTTGGCGTTCTTGAAAGAAAACGGAATTGCATACCATAAAATATTTTTGCAAGGTTAAGAGTTGCATGTTTAACCCAGACAGACTAAAGTCCACACGTTTTATATATATATATATATATATATATATATATATATATATATATATATATATATATATATATATATATATATGTACATATATATAATTTTCATATATTTATATATATTATATATATACACACACACAAAAGGTATCTAAAGCTCTACTACTGAAACAGTTAAAAGCCCTTACATACTTATTTTTAAAACCATCGAATCCGCACGAAAACGAAACACAATACCAAGCCATAAGAAATAATAAAAGCAGCAAATGGCAACAAAGGAGCGTTAAAAGCAGCACCTAGTATTACAGGAAACACGAGATCCGAGAACTCTTATTTCGAAGAGCAAAAACAATACGATTTACCTCTCTCCGCGAAAAACGCCATTCTCATGAAATGAAGAAATTCTATCTTCTTCCATTTCTCTCTCTCTCTCTCTCTCTCTCTCTCTCTCTCTCCAAGTGAAGCTTTACTTCCTCCTTAGTTTGCGTTTATTAAGGTTTTTCAAGGGTAAAGCAAAAATTCGCATCTCTCTCTCTCTCTCTCTCTATCTCTCTCTCTTCCACGCATTTTGTCAGTACTACGATGGTAAAGGCTACAAGCATAAACCTGGTCAAAAGTCGTGCCATACAACTGAGAGAGAGAGAGAGAGAGAGAGAGAGAGAGAGAGAGAGAGAGAGAGAGAGAGAGAGAAATATGAAACCTAGAACGAATCACCACGATAATAAATATGTAAAAATAAAATTAAATAAATAAAAGTACGTCAAAACGATAATAAATATGTAAAAATAAAATTAAAAAAAAAGTACGTCAGAAAAGAGCAAAAGAAAGAGAAAGAAAGATGAAAAGTAACTAATCAGAGAGAGAGAAAGAGAGAGAAGAGAGAGAGAGAGAGAGAGAGAGAGAGAAAGAGAAAAGATGAAAAGAGAACTGATCACCAGAGAGAGAGAGGTATGAAATATGAAAAGTCTAACGAATCACCATGATAATAAATGTGCAAAAATAAAAAAAATAAATAAAAGTAAATAAAGAGCAAAACAACAGAGAGAGAGAAGAGAGAGAGAGAGAGAGAGAGAGAGAGAGAGAGAGAGAGAGAGAGAGAGAGAGAGTATGAGAAATTTGAAAAGTCTAACCAATCACCATGATAATAAATATGCAAAAATAAAAAAATAAATAAAAGTACGTCAGAAAAGAGCAAAGAGAGAGAGAGAGAGAGAGAGAGAGAGAGAGAGAGAGAGAGAGAGAGAGAGAGAGAGAGAGAGAATGAAATATGAAAAGTCTAACGAATAACCACGACAATACTGATTTAATAAATAAATAAATAAAATTCCCTCAGGGAAGAGAGACAACAAAACCACCTTCTCCTCCCCACGAAACAAACACATCACGGGTCTCCGTAACACGACTGCAGGGGAATAATTTTCAGTCAGCTGTCCGGAAGGGGAGTGGGAAAACACGATAATGGCGACCATGTTAAATGGGGGGAAATAATTTGGGAGGTAATGAACGAGGGTAAATATGTTTTAAGGGCGCGAGAGGAGAGTGAGTTTATGCCAAGGAAGGTGATTGAAGTGGATGGGGAAATCGAGCCCTGGCACACGACTGGATGATGAAGGGTGTTGGCACTGGTGCCATATATATATATATATATATATATATATATATATATATATATATATATATATATATATATAATGTATATATCCATATATATTTATTTATAATGTACATATGTATATATATATATATATATATATATACATACATATATATACACATATATATAGTCCTCTCACATGATACTGTACTTCCCTTCAGTGGCTGCGTCCTATCACAGTGGACTAACCCCTAGGTGCATATGCAAAACACTAAAAACACTGACAACGAAAGGATGGATAAAACGGTAAATAAAAATAAAGTAAAAGTTTAAAGCACATTCGGGAATAGTCAGTTATAGTTTCTAAGCGAGACTCAAATAAAAGATAAATTATCTCAAAAAATTCATAAACAAAAATCAGGATTTTTCCTACTAAAACACTAAGAACAGGAAATGAAAAAATTTTACACCTTGTTCATTATTATTCCCCCTCATCTTCCATTTTTTCTCATTTCCTTCATTCCAACTTATAATTCCTCCTCATACTCACATTCCTATTTCATTTATCCTACAGTCATTTTTTTAAAATTTTTAATTTGTTTAGAAAAATGCTCAATTAACCTCATCCCGAACTTCTGTCTTTCTCGTTGTCATCTAATTTTCTCTCGATAATTATCTTTATTTTCCTCTCATTTCCTTATCTATCCCCTCTACCTTAAGTCCTCCCTTTCCCCTCCTCCACCAAAATAACTATTTACCCTTTATTCATTGTTCCTCTGCCCCCTATTCTTTACTATCATTTCACCCCTACCTTTTATTTTCCCCCTTTTCACTAAATATTTCCTCTTCCTCCCCTTTTCCCCTCATGCCAACCAGCCCGGCTCCCCTGGCGCCATGTTTTTCGCGCCATATGAAACGCGCCTAAGTGCGTTTTCTCGCTCCAAGCGAAAATGTTCGGGAAGCGCGATGGAAAATTCAGCGAGGTAAAACGACTGCCGAGGGAGAGTCGTTTGGAGGAAGAAGCGACTTAAATCGTTTCTAAAATAAAACGATGTTGGATTTTAATTTTTTTATTTTGGACAAAGAAATACTGTTTTTTTTTCTATGAAATCTTGAAATATTCTTTAATTTAAAAGAATAAATAAGGACAGTTTTAATGGAATCGTTTTTAAAATAAATCGATGTTGGGTTTTCCAAGCGTTTTTTTTATTTTATACAAGGAAATATATTTTTTAAAATAAAATCTTGTAACATTTTTTAAAAGGGTAACCAAGGACAGTTTAAATGGAATCGTTTTCCAAATAAAATGATGTTTGGATTTTCGAAGTATTTTTTTACTCGTTACAAAAAATAATAAATTTTTAAAAATTGTGAAACATGTTTTATTTCAAAAGAATAAGTGAGGACAGTCTGAATGAAATCGATTTTTAAAAAAAAAATTATCGATGTTTCTCTTTAATATCACGCAAAAAAATTAATTTACAAAAATAATCGCTGTTTCTCTAAAAATATCTTGAAACAAATTTTACTTTCCAGAAAAATCGACGTTTCTTTGATAAAATTCTGGAAACAAATTTTATCTGAAAAGAATAAACGAGGTCATTTTTAATGAAATCGTTTTCAAAATGAAACGGTGTTGGTGATTCGAATTTATTTTTTTTTTTGCAAAAAATAATTTGTTTTAGTAAATAAAATCTTGAAACAATTTTTATTTTAAAAGAAGAAGCGAGGACAGTTTTAATGAAATCGTTTTCGAAATGAAACTAAAATAAATTTTCGATGTTTTTCTTTTTACAAAAAAATAATCGTTGCTTCTCTTAAAATATCTTCAAATGAATTTTATTTTAAAAAATAAGCGAAGCCAGTTTCAATGAAATCGTATTAAATAAATTCTATATTTAAAAAAAAAATTAATCGATGTTTCTTTTATAACTTTTGATAAACATTTTATTTTATGGCTATTTAAAAATAAACGATGACAGAATTAGGAAACCAAATGAGAAAATCAATCTCGATGGCTCTTTTATAAGTAGGTCTTGAAACAAATTTCATTTTATGGTTGTTTAAAAATAAAAGAAGCCAGTTTTTCGAAACCATTTGAGAAAACCAATGGAATCTTTTGACAACATAAGCGCAGTGTTGTAAATAAAGACAGCCCCAGTTTAAAGGAAAAAATGAAAAGCTGTTTTGCAAAATCATTTTAAAAAGTAAGTTTGTTAGTTTTATATATAAAAAAAAAAACTAAGCTTAGACGGTTTTATCTGAATGTGTAAACACCACAAGCAAAAAACAGTTCTTTTGAGTCATTTTGAAAAAAATAAAGATGTTGAGTCAAATTTTGTGAAATCAAATTGAATAAAAAGCGATGCCAGTGATATGAAATCATTCGTAAACAAAATGGAGTTCTCGAAATCTTTTGAAAAATAACAGAGGCGGGTTTTTAAAAATATTTTGAAGTGCAAAACTTAAATCACGGGAAAAACTGAGTGAATCGGCTGCAAGAAGTCACTTGAAAAATAAACGGCGTAGTTTTTACGAATACATTTGACGAATATAGGCATCGCCAGTTTATGGAATCAAAAATAAATATGTAATATTAATATGGAAATGGAAAATATATATATATATATATATATATATATATATATATATATATATATATATATATATATATATATATATATATATATATATATATATATATATATATATATATATATATATATATACACACATATATATATATACATATATATATATATATATATATATATATATATATATATATATATATATATGTGTGTGTGTGTGTGTATCACATTACACTTGAGAAACAAATGCTAATAGCACAGGATACACAAAGGTATTTGTCCATTACGGTTATGCACAAACTGCTCAAAATTATTAAATTAATAAAAAAATTACCAATATCGTCAACACGCGTGAAACCATCAACACACACACACACACACACACACAGAGAGAGAGAGAGAGAGAGAGAGAGAGAGAGAGAGAGAGAGAGAGAGCCAAGGATGAATTCCCTAAGCAAAGAGCTTTCGGAACAATGGTACTTGAGCATTAAATACTGATATCAATAAAGGTATTTTAGTTGCTTGTCCTGTAGGCCTTTGTATAAACACAAAAAATAAAATAAAAATGGACTTACACGAAAGTAGTTTCATCTTAACGGCAAGCTATTTCGTAGTCTTTTCCTTATTTTGTACTTAATATTCCCGTCATTCACACTCTGAATATCTTCAGGCACTCTTCAGTTTCAAGCTCTTTTCTTCATTTTAGTTAACATTCATGTATACGGCAAAATAACTTCCACACTGAAAAAAAAAACAATAAAGAAAATCGGGAATAAAAGCACAAGCACGATTTCACGACGCATTCGAAACTAGAGACGGATTTAAAAAGCTTACGATTGCGACAATTTATCGGCAGAGGCTTATCAGAGCGTGACGCCAAGAGTTTTAGCAAACATTTAACGAAATACCGTGAAATATGCGACAAAAATTACCTGACAATAATTTCTCGTATCTGAGTTGCTGCCAGGGGTGAGATGGCAAGGAAATGAGTCAATGGAGGTTCTTCCTAAAATAAATTATGAGAGGCAATGTCGGTTCTTCCTAAAAAAAAATTGTGGGTCAATGTCTGTTCTTCCTAAAAAAAATTGAGCCAATGTCCGTTCTTCCTAAAAAAAGTTGAGTTAATGTCGGTTCTTCCTTAAAAAAATTATGAGTCAATATCCGTTCTTCCTAAAAAAATCGATGAGTCAATGTCGGTTCTTCCTAAAAAAAATTATGTGTCAATGTCGGTTCTTCTTAAAAAAATTATGAGTCAATGTCCGTTCTTCCTAAAAAATATATATATATATGAGTCAATGTCAGTTCTTCCAAAAAAAAAAAAAAATTATGAGTCAATGTCGGTTCTTCCTAAAAAAAAATTCCGAGTCAATGTCGGTTCTCCCTAAAAAAAATTTAGTCATTGTCGGTTCTGCCTAAAAAAAAAATTATGAGTCAATGTCGGTTCTTCCTAAAAAAAAGTTATGAGTCAATGTCGATTCTTCCTAAAAAAATTGAGTCAATGCCGGTTCTTCCTAAAAAAATTGAGTCAATGTCGATTCTTCCTAACAAAAAATCTGGGTCAATGTAGGTTCTTCCTAAAAAAAATTATGAGTCAATGTCGGTTCTTCCTAAAAAAAAATATGAGTCAATATCAGTTCTTCCTAAAAAAAAAAAATACCTGTCTTTTTAAATACAATTTCAGTGCTTTCCAAATTCTGACTATTCTGCAAATGATGTTTGTTTGTTATACTTAATTTCGACACCATAAATTTTCATGACTCTTGAAAAGCGGCGTGGTCTTGTTTCTTAATTCTTTTGTGAAATCTGGAGTAATACATGTTGCCTATTCTTGAAATACTAGGGACCTTTTCTTATTCTTTAATTGCTTTTCCATGAAAAGCCAGGTACATTATCTTGTTTCTTATTATATATGAAATCTGGAGCAAATATAAATTTTGCCTATTTTCAGTTGCTGCCTTAATTTTACCCTTGAAATGAAAATGCTTCGAACAAAAATGAGTTATTACCGTGCAAGATGTTCTACCTAGTCTTTATCATTATATTTACTCAACTTTAGAATCAAGTACCTTTCGCCTACGCTAGAAAAGATGGTAGACTATTACCATTATTTTCACAATGTTCGCAACTATAAAAAGTTTGGTTTAAATGAGTGACTGTTGCTAATATTGCTCAACATTTCAATTCACGAATATTAAGAGAAAGGTACTGTATTCCAGGTCAAAGAAAACAGGCTTCGAAAGTGGCAGAAAGCAAAACAGGGAATTTTAGCTGTAATATATTACCATTTCACATCCCCAAACCCTGTCCTACGGCCCTATAAAAAAATTTACAAAATCACGAACAATTTCGAGGACAGATCGAAATGAACGGTGAAACGCGCGTCTATATATCTGCACCCAACTGTGAAGTCTGGCAAAAAAAATGTTTGAAGAGTGAAAGCAGCCGATTTCCATGTTGGAAAAGATTTATTTAAAAAATATACGGTCATTAGGTCCAATTAAATGGATACCATTCATTCAGAACTTGCAATTCCAATGGCTCAAGTTGCACTAAATTATTTGCTGCGTAACAGAAAATGTGGGGTTACATATGTTGATACATAGTGCAATAGTCATCAATCATTCTGTTAACGAATCAAGTTTCATTGCACTCTCTCACACGTATACATACAAATATACAATAAACAAATATATATATATATATATATATATATATATATATATATATATATATATATATATATATATATATATTAACTTAAATTTCTGACCCACATCAGGATCGAACAGAGATCTTTCAATTGAAAGGCAAGGGCGCTACCGACTGAACCACACGGGCCTGTGTGGTACGTTGGTAGCGCCCTTGCGTTTCAATTGAATGACCTGTGTTCGATCCCGATTTGAGCCAGAAACTTATTTTTGTCTCACACGTGATTGTGTGCTGATCCTTCATATACATATATATACATACATACATATATATATATATATATATATATATATATATATATATATATATATATATATATATATATATATATATATATATATATATATATATATATACCGTTTAGCATAATTACCCATAATAACTGTAGCAGGATTAACGTTGATAATTAAACTTCTTATCGTAATATAGGTACAGTTCGAGATGCTATATAGCTCTCGTCCTTGTTAATTTGCGCCCAGGCTGATCTCTCGGGTGTGTGTGTGTGTGTGTGTGTGTGTGTGTGTGTGATGAAACACTAACTTCGAGGACAGGATTTTAAATTCACCCGTCAATGTGATCGGACTTCCAGTATATATCATGGCGTACTCTGTGTCATATTCTTTAGCATATCGCTTTGTGGAGGATTCTGTAACTAATTTCCTGCCATTTGTGGTTTCTGCCCTAACCTAACCTAATTTAACCTGACCTAACCTTCCGAAAATCTGAGACTCTTTGTCCAATGTCACGCTCATACACAGTATACTTTTATTTATATTTTTGTGCTACTCTGTATGTTTCAAGACCCATGCGCCAACCGTATTCAGTTCTGCATAAAGGTGACCTCTGACGCCGGCGGTTGCCAGGTCAAGTCTCCAGGAGGCGGAAATAAAAATGACACCAAGTGTTTGGACAGGAGGGGGAGAGGGGAGGGGGCTGAAGGGTAGGGGAGGGCTATATCTCCTCCATGCACGGCCATAAGGCCACATGGAAGAAGAGGTTCAAGTTCGGGGCCAAGGCCGCCACCCTGAGAATTAAACCCTGAATTACTGAACCTTGAAAAATACTTAGGAGTCTACTGGAACTTGGAAAATACTTGGAAGTCTACTGAACCTTGAAAAATACTTAGGAGTCTACTGGAACTTGGAGAATACTTGGATGTCTACTGAACCTTGAAAAATACTTAGGAATCTAATGAAAACTGAAAAATACTTATCAGTCTATTTAAATTTGTAGGAGTCTGCTGAACCGTGACAAATACTTAGGAGTCTACTGAAACTTAAAAATACTTGGGAGTCTAATGAAAATACTTAGGGATAATGGGATACAACGAAGGCCCAAAAGAACCAAGACTATTAGTTATGGCTTTGAAAAATTATCTGATAGGATAGGCTGCCTTGTGGGATATGACGGCACTTCCATTGCTTTCAGCTGTCTCTTGTCCTGCTGGCTGAACTGGAATCCTGGAAAAACCCGTTCTTTTTAGTGGCTACTTTGTGTCGACCGTTTTTGAAGGTGTAATAATAAACGTAGATGGAGCGTCTAGAGTGCTGAACTGCCAACCCTCTTAACGCCTCTTCAACAACTGGTGTAGTGGAAGATTTTCTTCAATTCATTCCGAAAATTTGGACTCAATGTTTCTAGTGAAAAGCATTAGGCAAAGATGTTGTGGAATAAAGAGAGCTGGGAAAATAAACATAAGTGCCAAAATACAGAGAAAAATCTATGGAAAAATATATATATATATATGTATGTATACATATGTATACTGTATATATATATATGTATAATTTATTATATATATATATTGTATATATATATAATTATTCTTGCCATATATATATATATAAAGTATATATATATATATATATATGTATATATATATATACTGTATGTCTATACAGTACATACATACATATATATATATATATATATATATATATATGTATATATATATATATATACAAATGGCAAGAATAACTTACTGAATGAATGAATGAATGCACAAATTCTAATAAGATCAAGAATAAGAAAATTATTAAAAAACGGAATGGACAAATGAATTAGACACAATACTTAGATGGACAAACCCCAGCCCCTTCCCCACCCCCTCAAAAAAATGAACAAACAAACGAGTAAAGCCTCAATACGAGCGCAAACACGACTCTAAACAAACAATCTAGTGAATGAACAGAATCCCCAACATTCAACCAAGGACGAAAAAGGAAACTTAAGACCCCGGAAGGTCAGATGTTGACAGAGTCGCCGCTGCCTCCTCCGACCTACCGCAAGGGTCGAGGTTATTTATGAGAGGTCGAGCTCAACCTCTCCAGAGGTTAAAAATAAAGAGAGAGGAAGTTTTAGTGGGCGGGGATTAAAGTCGTTTTTATTCATATTTTATCTCTGAGTATGAATTTTTCCGTTTTCATTTAAAGGGGCAACACTATTTTTCAAATGAATGAAATGATTTTTTGGGTAGTTAGACGTTCTGTTCAGGTTTTAGTTCTTAATGATGGGAAAATGCTCGGTAATGGAACCATTTAAAAAGAGAGGTACTTCAGTTAGGTTTTCGTTAATTCTTAACGAGTTCTAGGTACGCTACATGTTTTCGTGCTTTTGTAAAGAAGGTAATTTCACAAAGCTGAAAATACATACACGTACATACAGACACAAAGATACAAATGCACACACATATATATGTGTCATATATATATATATATATATATATATATATATATATATATATATATATATATATATATATATTTATATATATATGTATGTGTGTATATATTAATATAGATATATATGTATGTATATTATAGGCTGTAAATACATATATATGTATATATATATATATACAGTATATATAATATATACATATATATATATATATATATATATATATATATATATATATATATATATATATATATATATACAGTATATATATATATATATATATATGTGTGTGTGTATATGGGTCTGTGTGTGTATGTGTGTAAGTATGGGATTCCATGGATGGTAGAGCCTTTTGAACATTCATTTTCATTACAAAAAGTACATATTTCAAAAAGATACACAAACTTACTGACATGCAAACTAACCGATCTAAAATACAACGGAGAAAATAACCAGCATTCCTCCACTTGTTGAAAGTAAAGTTATTCAAAACCAATAACAACTTGATAACTTTAAACGACAGCAACAACTCACCAGCCATGGCTGCTGATATTCAGGTGACCGGCGTCACCTCCGAACTTCCGCGACCAGTTGCCTCAGAGCTCGGACTTCGAGGGTCCGGCCATCGAGGAGGTCTTACGGCGTCGGACTTCTACGTGAGACTGCAAGAAGAAGAAAAAGAAGAGAAAATGCAATTAATAATTTCATATGTGGAAATAAATAAGCTATAAAAGACAACGCTAGACATTTGACAAACGAGCGGATTATTCGTCAAAATTAAAATAAATCTTGTTTACTGCAAAGCAAAATCTGCTTTTCTCTAAAACATGAGAATGATTTTCCATCCGGAAAAACAAGTCAAACGAGGATTTTGTCTTTATTGTCTTTATCATTCGGTGGCAATGCTATTGCTATTATGACTGCTATTCAATAAGTTTTTTTTTTATTACAGAAGATGAATGTAATTGTACATGTTAGTGTGGATATACCCTTAAACAGTAAAAAAAATAAAAATTAATGTTAGGTTACATGACATAAAAGCATATTCTACAGGTGTTACTTACCATTAATTTTATGAAATTTAGGCTGTCCAGCTAAACACTGGGGCGTTTTTGGACATTCATAGCCTAAGTGAAAAGAGGGAGTTGGAGTGGTTGGACAGTCAGATAAAACTCCAGAAAATTAAGGATGAAGTACATCGATCTAAAGGTGGAACTGGAGGAAAACCTCACGGTTGCATTAAGAGTTAATAGTTAGAGAGGTTGGACAGCAAGGCTGACAAAAGGAATGGGGAAGGAGGAAAAGTAAAAGGATAAAAAGTGGATGCAGCTAGGGCCCAAAAGGGACGGTGCAAACACCCTTTCGTAACGCCTACAGTGCACCACGTGAAGTGCACTGACGGCATGACCCCATCTATTATTTTAAGCCGTAAATATAGAGGATTAATGGGAGAAATTAACTTTTTTAACTTTATAATTCTGTAGCGTTCTTCAAAATTTCCTTTAGTAAGTAACGTGCTACAGTAGTCATTATTGAAAGAAACACAATAACTTTAAATCAGTGTAATCAAAATCCACAATTATATAGTAAACTATATAATTGTGGATTTTTATTACACTGATTGTTTTTCACGAGATTGTGAATTTCTTAGCATTACTTTGAATGTTAGGCAAAATCAATTAATCCCATCCTGATCACCCCTGCATCTCCGTGGAAATAGCAAACTCGTGAGTCAGTCCTTTAAACCTTTTACTTCATGATGTGGGGTTCTCTGATATCCACTGTATTTCCCAAATCAAATAAAATGACTTCTCTTAAATACCGGGTTTGCCCAAGGTTGGAAGTACATCAAATCTTTTCTACTAGTAAGTGAAGTGGGTGTCTTTTCTTCATAAATAAGTGAATTTAGAAAAATTACAATGAAAAAAAATGCTTCCTTATCTGAAGAATCAAGTAGTCTCGAGCGTTTGATCGTTAAGAAAAAACACTTTAAAAAAAACACGAATCAAGTATAAGCATCGTATCAAAAGGCAGTGGATTTAGGAACGAAACCAAGAATTGATTTCTACAAAAGAAATGTGTGGGATGGGGGTCGCCCAAAATATCCTGACATAAACTCATGTAAATAATAAAAAAAAAACTTGAAGTGACTTGGCATTTTTAATTAATACTCCCCATATCCAAACGAAGTAACAGAAAAAAAATTAGCTAAAAAAATTCAATTCCTAATGAAAGATACTTTCATACAAAAGATGAATTAAAAATAATATGGATTTAATGCTAATGTAAAAACTGATTCTTCAAACAAATTCATCAAAGTGAAATTATGAAAGAATTTCTTACACGAATGATATACACTTGCAGTTTATTAAGATTCTGCATTACGCGAAGACACTTCAAAGCAACGTGCATATTGCATACTAATTCATATTGCAAAGACATAAGAGAGAGAGAGAGAGAGAGAGAGAGAGAGAGAGAGAGAGAGAGAGAGAGACTCGTCAATTTATTACGACACAAGCAACATCCATCTTGCAGTGTTATTGTCTTTCTTTATTATCTTTCTTTTCTTATCAATCACAGTACTGAAGAAAAGACAGATAGATAAAACAGAGATAGAAAGACAGTTAAACAGATAGATAGATAGATAGATAGATAGATAGATAGATAGATAGGTTAAGAAATCCACAATAATTCATGCTTATGCAACCCTCTAAATTCTTTCTAACATAGGTGTTTCGGTCTTAAGTCAAACATACATACAAAGACAGAGAGAGAGAGAGAGAGAGAGAGAGAGAGAGAGAGAGAGAGAGAGAGAGAGAGAGAGAGAGAGAGAGAGAGCAATGATATAGTAGAATTCTTTGATTTATTAATATTCTGTGCTATTCAGCAGAGCACGCATTTCCCTTACAACTGAGATAATCATTCATAGAGAGAGAGAGAGAGAGAGAGAGAGAGAGAGAGAGAGAGAGAGAGAGAGAGAGAGAGAGAGAGAGAGAGAGAGAGACTCAGCGCAAATTAAATTGAGATGTTTCAGCATCAAAGTTCCTCCTATCTTTGCTACATCTTACAGCAAAGAGCACTTGTCATATGAGACTCTCATACAGCGAAGATTGTGACTGGTTCATTATGAAATGAGGCTAGAATTGTCTGCAAAAAGGATCATTTAAAAACATAAAGCCTTTTCCATGAAGTCATTTTAAAAAATGATTATTTTCTAAACCTGTATATATGTATACTGCACATATATATACAGACATAAATACAAATATCATATATATACATATATAATTTACATGTATATATATATACTGTATATACACATATATTTATATTATATATATATATATATATACATTATACATATACATATATATAACTCTTCAAACAATAAGTAAACATATGCGCAAATGCTGTACATTAACCTCTTTGAGAATACAAGCGACCACAGCATCACATTTTGCAAACACGCATTTAACTGGGCAAATATGTCAATACATACACAAGGTGTGCACATGCTAGCCTAAGCAAGCTTTATATCATCACTGGATGAATACTGAGCTGTACCATTTGACAAGAGTAAAAATACATCTGATACAGCACTAAGCTAACGTAAGCAATTTATGACGTATATACTAGTCCTCCTTTCTATGCAATGGCCGATGGAACGATAAATGTAACAACTCTCATTTAGGTTCAATTTAAACAGAAGAAAAGTAAAGGGTAAAACAGTGAGCAATGATATCGAATGAAAAGAGGGAATGAACCTTGCAACGAGGAGAGAGAGAGAGAGAGAGAGAGAGAGAGAGAGAGAGAGAGATCAACTCTAAGTGTGTAACAAAGACATTCACAAAAAATTGATATGATGAATGAGAGAGAATGAGAGAGAGAGAGAGAGAGAGAGAGAGAGAGAGAGAGAGAGAGAGAGATCAACCCTAAGTATGTAACAAAGACATTCACAGGAGATGACTTGCTCAACTCTAAGTATGCAACAACGAGAGAGAGAGAGAGAGAGAGAGAGAGAGAGAGAGAGAGAGAGAGAGAGAGAGAGAGAGAGAGGATGGTATCAAAGAGCAAATGTAATTCCAATTTATGGACCCCTTTCAATAGGCAGCTCAGAGCAGTCACAACAATATATTCACATAATTCGTCGGCAATTTGCAACATCCCTTCCTAAATAATATTTAAGGTCTCAGCACGGTGCTTCCATTAAACTCGCAGGGTTTAACTACGAAGGGATGCGTGTGTATAGGTGTATGTGTGTGTATTCGGCTAGGTTGAAATATGAAAGATATGAGTGTATTTGTATGTATGTATGTATGCATGCGTATGGAAGTTCATTTGCTTCCTTCTTTGACAGGATTCAGCTCAGCTATGAGAAGATAAATGCAGGCACAACAGGGCATCGAACCTAAACTATATATATATATATATATATATATATATATATATATATATATATATATATATATATATATATATATATATATTTTATATTTATTTTTTTTCTTGAATTCAGGTCCTTTCTTTCTAATCTTTTTTTTATTTTCTTGCAACTGATCTCCTCTTTCCGTACTTCCTATCACGTTCTTACTTCTTTCAGATGAAGACCATATTCTTTGAAAGCTCGAATTACAAGTCAATGTCCCCTGTAGGCTTGTTCTATATGAATAGGGTTCAACTTCTGAATAATAATAATAATAATAATAATAATAATAATAATAATAATAATAATAATAATAATAATAATAATAATAATAATAATAATAATAATATTTGCCTGAATAACCCTCCCTTTGACCTTTCTCCTCCTACAAACACCTTCACATGTTTCTACGGGTTTTTTCCATTAACACCATGCCTAGATTATCACCAATTAATATTGTCTCACTTCAGCACCATTCAATCTGGATCTTTATTCTTATTCCACAAGAATTTGTATCTCAAGTTCTTTCGTTTACTACTCTTACCTCTCAGCCCCGCCAATACCATTCTTTCTCTCTCTCTCTCTCTCTCTCTCTCTCTCTCTCTCTCTCTCTATATATATATATATATATATATATATATACGTACATGCTATAAGTATAATATATATATATATATATATATATATATATATATATATATATATATATATATATGATAAGCGGATGCTGCAATCCCACAAATCAACCTTTGGAAGGCTGAACCATCCGAAGTGGGTGTCATGAATGAGAGGTGCAGCGCTCGGCTCACGTTTAAGAGGACCATGAATGTTCCCAGCCTACCACCCACCAGTCCACCCATCGTTAACGGACTCCAGCTGCTGTTAGGTTAAAGAAAACGGGGCGTGATGCCAGCAACCTCATCCCACAAACACCCTGAAACAAATACTCTCCTCCATCTGTCGCAGGAAGCGAAGCTTAGGGACCCGAGAGCCAATTGAAGCCAGTTACTCCTCCACCTACCTCAGCCACGGCGTCGGTTCCTCCTTCTTCCCTTCGGCTATTAGACATGCTAATGGAACAGTTTCCCTTAATAGCCAGCGCTAGAGAGAGAAAGGGAGGTTAATAATGGCCAAATTCAATTAAGGAGAACTGATTGGATTGCGGCAAAGGTTATCGTTACGCGAGATTGCCTGCCTCCGCTTGTTAACGAAATTTTAAAAGTATTTGCGTCCCACTTTCTTTGACGGGAGAATAAACGTTTCGGCGATCCCTCTCTCATGGAAAACGAGCCTTAAAATCTAATGGCAACTGTTACGTGAATGAAATGAGAACTGGAGCAACGACTCCTTTAATGAAAAAAAAATAACAAAATATATAACTTGGATCTGAAAGTATTATGTGCACAAGCATACACATTCTCTCTCTCTCTCTCTCTCCACAAGGGGACGAATTCTCTCTCTCTCCCTCTCCCTCCACAAGGGGACGAAGCAACTGTTCCATGAATGAAATGGGAACTAGACCAAAGATCCTCTAATAAAATTTTTTTTTTTAAATTAACAAAATATATAACTTGGAGATATGAAAGTATTATGCGCACATGTATTAACAAACCTCTCTCTCTCTCTCTCTCTCTCTCTCTCTCTCTCTCTCTCTCTCTCTCTCTCTCTCTCTCTCTCTCTCCAATGAAACAATTGTTTCATGAATGAAATGAAAACTAGAACAACGATTCCTTTTATGAAAAAAAAAAATTAACAAAATAAATAACTTGAATACGAAAGTATTATGCGCACATGCATACACAACCCCTTTCTCTCTCTCTATGCAAATAGACCACGTCATTACTATTAAAGGAAAGAAACACATTCTTACAAACTAACATGCTTCTCTGTCGTCTCTCAAGAAATAAATACTTTGTCAATAACCTACGAAAAGATAATCCATGGAAATAATAATAACAGAAGAACGTATATACTAACAAACATATCAAGATTTAAAATGCAACCGTCTTAATGACGCGCATCCAGTTAAAACCCTTGAGGTTAATGAGAAGCCATTGATAAATAAAGGAATCACATACACTGCACAGAGTTACGAATACTTTGAAGGCATAAAATAAATGAAGTGAAGGGATTTTGAAGATAAATTTTCCAATACAATATACAATACGAATCTTCAGCACTAATAGAAACAGGAGTGAAATATTCGCTGGGCAATGATAAATAACTTTAAGATAACTTGGAGAGAGAGAGAGAGAGAGAGAGAGAGAGAGAGAGAGAGAGAGAGAGAGAGAGAGAGAGAGACAATAGAAATAAGATATTCATATAAATACCTAAAAAATAATTTAATTAAACGGGTTTGATGAGAGAGAGAGAGAGAGAGAGAGAGAGGATAAATTATTCAATATAATATGCAATACAAACCTTCACCAATAACAAAAGTGGAAGTGAAATATTCGTTGGCCATGATAAATACTTGTAAGGTAATTTGATTAAAACGAGTTTAGATGAGAGAGAGAGAGAGAGAGAGAGAGAGAGAGAGAGAGAGAGAGAGAGAGAGAGAGAGACTTACAGGAACGATAAATACTTGTAAGGTAATTTGATTAAAAGAGAGCCAGACCTTTCGTCCTCAGTGAATGGGGCAAATCTTCGTGTTTTCATTAATCCCAAAATCCCAGAGTAATCGTTCTCCATGATTTCACATCATAAAATCATATTTGTCCTTACTTCATACAATTATATTAGTCACCCATATAGGCTAACTAAATATTTCCTATTAATTAAGATAAAATTATATTAAATTTTCACTAAATAAAATGTTTACTGCCTCTGCAGATAAAATGTTTAATCCTAAAACATAAATCACAGTGAAAATACATTTACTTTCTTTTTCAGTGGGTATCATAATCTACTAGTAACAAATCCATGATTAACTAAAATATAATATTGAACGAGTGAATCCAGAGTGACATAAAGTACTTCACAAACGCAGGATACAATCGCAAAATTATATAAAAATTACCAGGTCACGCACTTTTGGTATCTATCTATTGATAAATACAGTACATACACATTAAAAGCAAGTACCCTCTCTCTCTCTCTCTCTCTCTCTCTCTCTCTCTCTCTCTCTCTCTTTCTATATATATATATATATATATATATATATATATATATATATATATATATATATATATTTATATATACATATATATACATATATATATACATACACACATACATACATTTATATAATTTCCACAGACTTAAAATAACGTCAAGTATAGCAATACCATTAAGACCACCCAAACAAAAAAGTAATTGTCACCCACGCACCTAAATCTGCTGTTGCTTAAAGTAAGTCGCGTCATATACCTATTTCCCCTAAAGGGAAAAAAAGCACGGGATGGGGATGGGGAGGGGTTTTCAGGTGAGGACGGGGAGGGGGAAGAGAAAGGAGGCAAAGGGGAGGGGGAAAGGGAGTATCTAAATAGTACTGCTTTCCTCCCATTGGGTCTTATATTTTCCCAAGTAGATCTGCCGTTCTTCCCTCCCCTTCCCTCCCCTCCCCAGGTCACCCCTCCCTCCTCCAACCCAGGTCACCCATTCCCCTTCCCTCCCCAAGGTCACCCCTCCCCTCCCCCAGGTCACCACTTCCCCTTCCCCTCCCAGGGTCACCCCTTCCCCTCCCTCTCCCCTCCCCCTTCTCCAGGTCCCCATCCCCCTCCCCCTTACGCAATTATGACCCTCCTCGGCTAAAATAAGAGCTAATTGCCTCCCCCTTGAGCACCCCATCAGCGGGCAATTACAGTACTTAAGAGTCCTTGGATTCAGCGCTCGGAGATGGGAAACTTCATTAAGAATAAGGCAATAAATGGCCGCGGGGGGTACTTGCTTGTACGCTGTCATGGCAGAGCAAACAGGGAGGAAGACGACGTTTTTTTGTCCGAAGTATTACACACTCATCACACAGTATTTGTCTACATGTGTGTATGTATATGTAAGTATGCACAAACACATATATAGGTATATGTATATACATATATACATTGTAAATATATATATATATAAATATATATATATATATATATAAATAGATATACAGTATATATATATATACACACAATAAATATATATATATATATATATATATATATATATATATATATATATATATATATATATATATATATATATATATATATATATATATATATATAGAGAGAGAGAGAGAGAGAGAGAGAGAGAGAGAGAGAGAGAGAGAGAGAGAGAGAGAGAGAGAGAGAATGTCTAAAATTATAACAATATCGAGTACGGGAAAGAGATAGTAATTTTAACAAGAGTCCATTATTTTCTCTCGTCTCTTCCTTATCCTTCTTTTCCTTGTGACTTCTTTTCATCATTATTATCATTTTAATAGCTATTCATCCTTTATATACTCCTTACAATTCCCAATATTCAATCTAAGTCTCCTCTTCTACTACTGTACTTGAATTTGTTTAAGGCCTTTATTGTGATTACAAATTCCTTCTGCAGTAGAGCTTAATACAGCGCTATTATCAACTCTTCTCATTTTCCCCTCAAATTCGTCATTTCATTTTCAGTTTTCTGTAAAAGAAAACTATTCTGCCGGCTTTGTCTGTCCGTCCGCACTTTTTGCTGTCCGCCCCCAGAGCTTATAAACTACTGAGGGTAGAGGGCTGCAAATTGGAATGTTAATCATCCACCCTCCAATCATCAAACTTACCAAATTGCAGCCCTCTAGCCTCGGTAGTTTTCATTATATTTAAGGTTAAAGTTAGCCATAATCGTGCTTCTGGTAACGATATAGGATAGGCCACCACTG
The DNA here is from genome assembly GCF_040412425.1 of Macrobrachium rosenbergii. Classification (NCBI taxonomy): domain Eukaryota; kingdom Metazoa; phylum Arthropoda; class Malacostraca; order Decapoda; family Palaemonidae; genus Macrobrachium; species Macrobrachium rosenbergii. The sequence continues at coordinate 6,716,438 of NC_089796.1, read as the reverse complement.
AGCAGTGGTTAAAGTTTCGTGGGCCACGGCTCATGCAGCATTATACCGAACCACCGAAGATAGATCCTATTTTCGGTGGCCTTGATTATACGCTGTAGCTGCTGTACAGGAAACTCGACTGCGCCAAAGAGACTTTGGCGCATTTTTTAATTCATTTTAGTTCCAGTTCACGACCTACTTTTCCTTCTCCATAATCATCATCATCGCCAAGTACTTATACCTCGGAAATCATAACTTTCTCCAAAAATCATCATCCTCCATTTCACGTCTACACGTCTCTCACTTGTCCTAATCCAGCTCTAATTCTTCAGCCGAAGGCTTGTCCTGTGATCACGAATTCCTTTTGTAAAGGGACCATTACGCAACGCCATACCAAAAACGATTTGACGCGCGACTTGCGAGTGTATCGCGGAAGGCTTCCCCCACCCCCCTTCCACCCAACACACAGTTCCCTAGGTAAATAATCGCATTAGGCGTCTTAATTGGGATTAGATGCATCACCACACACCTGGAACCGGTGGAAATTCAACCGCCGCGACGAGCAAACGTCAATTCTCCTCTGAGAAGCTGCGTCCGGGAGATGAATTGAAAGCGATGTTTCTGAGTTTTAGCTTTCTGAAAAGAAAACTATTGTGCCCGCTTTGTCTGTCCGTCCACACTTTTTTCTGTCCCCACTTTTTCTGTCCACCCTTAGATCTTAGAAGTATTGAGGCTGGAAGGCTGCAAATTGGTATGTTGATCATCCACCCTCCAATCATCAAACATACCGAATTGCAGCCCTCTAGCCCCGGTAGTTTTTATTCTATTTTAGGTTATAGTTAGCCATAATGGTGCATCTAGCAACACTGTAGGCCTGACCACCATCGGGAAGTGGTTAAAGTTTCATGGGCCGCGGCTCATACAGCATTATACCGAGACCACCGAAAGATAGATCTATTTTCGGTGCCACTGATTATACGATGTACAGAAAACTCGCTTGCGGCGAAGAAACTTCGGCGTATTTTTTACTTCTTTATTATCAAAACGCGTCAGAAAAGAGGAGGTGTTGGGAGCGGGTTAATACCAAGGTTTACTGAAAAGAGGAGGGTTGAGCGTCTTACAAAATACCAAGATTTAGTGAAACCTGCAATAAATATCAGGAGTGTAAGAGGTACTGGAACATAATTAAACCATGAAGACAACACAGTAATGTTATTTCATTGGTAAACGAATAACGGTATGGCCTGAAAGACATGAAACTTCTGTGATTATATCCGGAGTGTTAAGGCCGCCACTAACGTTCAGTTATACCTGCGCAGTTATGCCTGCACAGTCGGCCTGTGCAGGCAAAACTGAACGTTAACGCCACTAACGTTCAGTTATACCTGCGCAGTTATGCCTGCACAGTCGGCCTGTAGAGGCAAAACTGAACCCACTAACGTTCAGTTTTGCCTGCACAGGCCGACTGGGCAGGTATAACTGAACGTTAGTGGCTTTCTTGAGAGGTACTGGAACATAATTAAACCATAAAGACAACAAAGTAACGGAAGGGTATGTTTTAGACGGGAAGTGTTATTTCACTGGAAGACGAATAATAGTGTGGTCTGAAAGACATGAAACTTCTGGGAGGAAATATCAAGATGAAAACCACGCAGAGACACTGATTCCTGAAGGCAAATATAACTGTCAACAAAATGCTACATGATGGCTTCCATGAATACAGAAAAAATATTTAGGTAAACAAAGCAAAATATAAGGATATAGGCATGTTCTGCAAAGGGGGAAAATTAAATACCGACAGGAATTATGCAACGCATTAAACAAATATAATTATACAGGAATACTTTAATAAAAATGTTCAGCAAGTCTCCGACCTCTGCTATGAAAACCGAATTTTAAAAATATATCCATCTTACAGGGCAAATGTTTATTGAAAATCTGGCTTTGGAATTCTCTTCCTTCTGTTTGCCTTGTCCTTCGCTCCAGTAAATTTATTCTTAAGTTGCCCGTCAATTTGACCCATTGTCGCTAGTTTTTTTTTTTTTTTAATCAGTGAATTTGACTTATTTGGGTCTGTTCAGTAATTGGATGGGTGCCCATCAAAGAACACCTGCACAGTCGCTGTACTGACAATTTGTGTAGGCAAAGACTTAGGGCTGGCACCCTCATCCTAAAAAGTAATGTTTAGATACTTGCAACAAGCCTTAGGAGTTTGTTGACAGAGGCAATATAACACATTGAGTTCCCAGACTCCAAAAGATTGGGTGCAGAGCAAGCCCTCACAAACACACACACACACACACACACACACACACGCACACACACAACAAACGCACAAAACGCTTGAGAACAAGCAGAAGTAAAATTACAACGCAATGCTTTTAACGGTACTAAAGCTCTGACAGTCAAAAGCACTTAACGCGAAGATGAAGTTCCCAGATACCCTTGCTAGATTAACAGCAGTCTGATGTTAGAGCTTCTGTCTATTGCTCATACTAATATGCAGTTGATGGATTCATGGACAAGTCTTCTTGGATCGTATTGACACCAATAACGATAAAATCCATTTTGAAATATTAAACCGCATTCATTGTGTACGTAGGTGCATCTACGCTTTATCAAACGTACACACAAACACAAACACACACACAATATATATATATATATATATATATATATATATATATATATATATATATATATATATATATATATATAGTATATATACAGTGTATCCATATTATATACATTATATGTGTGTGTGTATTTGAATGAATGTAGATGTGTATGTTAATATGTCTGTGTACTTGACATATACAAGCGAAAACAAACACACACACACACAAGGAGCGAGAATAGCCCAAATAACACAGACAAAAGTATACATGAGTGACTGTTGTAAAGGAAAACATCTCTTCCCGGGTAAACAAAAAGAAAATAAGAAGGCGTCTCCCAGAGACTGAAAACGACAAGTGGAAACTTCTTCTTTTGGATCCTGGTTAACCAAAACTTCAATTCTCGTGAGCTCAATATGCACAGGAAACTGAGGGAGGAAGAGAGAGAGAGAGAGAGAGAGAGAGAGAGAGAGAGAGAGAGAGAGAGAGAGAGAGAGAGAGAGAGAGATGGAAAACTGAGTTGAGAGAGAGGACGATGAATAAAAACCACAAGAGAGAGATAGAGAGAGAGAGAGAGAGAGAGAGAGAGAGAGAGAGAGAGAGAGAGAGAGAGAGAGAGAGAGAGAAATGGAAAACTTGAAGGTTGCATGGGGCAACAGAATACCTAAGAAAACAGAATACCAGAGAGAGAGAGAGAGAGAGAGAGAGAGAGAGAGAGAGAGAGAGAGAGAGATGAATGGAAAACTTCAAGGTTGCCTGGGACAACAGAATACCACAAGAGAGAGAGAGAGAGAGAGAGAGAGAGAGAGAGAGAGAGAGAGAGAGAGAGAGAGAGAGAGAGAGAGAGAGAGAGAGAGAGAGAGAGAGAGAGAGAGAGAGAGAGAAATGGAAAACTTGAAGGTTGCATGGGGCAACAGAATACCACAGAAATGAGAGAGAGAGAGAGAGAGAGAGAGAGAGAGAGAGAGAGAGAGAGAGAGAGAGAGATATGAATGGAAAGCTTCAAGGTTGCATGGGACACCAGAATACCACAGAAATGAGAGAGAGAGAGAGAGAGAGATGAATGGAAAACTTGAAGGTTGCATGGGGAAACAGGATACCACAGAAATGAGAGAGAGAGAGAGAGAGAGAGAGAGAGAGAGAGAGAGAGAGAGAGAGAGAGAGAGAGAGATTCTCCACTTATCATACTGAGTTCATACATATAAAACTTAACGAGTTCCAGTTTTAAGACCCAACGGTACGATTATCAAAGAAATGAGCTATGCTTGCTGAATGGTAGCTGTAATTCCTCTTCAGGACTCGGGGAAAACTCCCTAACATCATCCCAGTTCCTTTCGCCTCGCCGGAGAAAAAAAACTTGAACAGGCTAAAAATAAATTAGATAATTCACTAACAAGGCATCGAGCTAATAACAGAACAGGTTTAATGATGGATAAATTGAGATTCAGAAATACATGAATATTAAACCACAATTCAAACATACGATTATCAAAACAAATTTATAACTCTTCATAACAAATATATGAATAATTAAAAATCTTCTTAAGAAAAATATATATATAAATTGAAAAGAAACTTAAGAAAAGTATATAAAATATTAAAAATCTTCAAAATAAAATATGTAAAAAATTCAAAAATCTTCATATAAGGAAAATATATAAAAAATTGAAAATCTTCAAAAGAAAAACGTATAAAATATGAAAAATCTTTATAAGAAAAATATTATAAAACTGAAAGCCTACATAATAAAAATAATATAAACAGTAAAAATACATTAATATGACATCGTAAAAAACTGAATGGCCACAATTGCAACATATATTAATCGCACAAAACAACGAAACAAATACATGATAAGTTCCATTTTACATAAAAAAAAAAAACATTAGGACACGCAAGCCTACATATTACATATCGATACGCATAACGATATCTTAAATAAAACAAGTAACAAGTAACAAACGCGCCGAAGTTTCTTTGGCGCAATCGAGTTTTCTGTACAGAAGCTACAGCGTATAATCAAGGCCACCGAAAACAGTTCTATCTTTCGGTGCTCTCGGTATAATGCTGTAAGAGCCGCGGCCCATGAAACTTTCACCACGGCCCGGTGGTGGCCTATCCTATATCGTTGCCAGAAGCACGATTATGGCTAACTTTAACCTTAAACAAAATATAAACTACTGAGGCTAGAGGGCTGCAATTTGGTATGTTTGATGAGTGGAGGGTAGATGATCAACATACCAATTTGCAGCCCTCTAACCTCAGTAGCTTTTAAGCTCTGAGGGCGGAAAGAAAAAGTGCGGACCAAATAAAGTGTGGACGGACAGACAAAGCCGGCACAATAGTGTTCTTTTACAGAAAACTAAAAAAAAAAAAAGATATCAAGAACAAAACTATGATGAAAACATAAAATAGCAGATAATGGTTACGGCATAGCTAAAGGAAATAAAACAAGTCACACACACACACACACACACACACACACAAACACACACAATGCAGGAGGAGAAAGCTTCAATGATGCAAACGCGTTCTCAGCGCGGAAGCACTTAACAGAGGCAAGAGGTATCATAAATACGCTGGCAGACATCAAGATCTTATTAAAGGCGATGACGACGGCAGCATTGCATTCAGCTGCTGCAACATTGCAATGGTAACTTTTCATCGAATTTCTACTGCTTCCTTGTGTGGCTTTCATTGAAACGTGTAAGAGACAATAGTTTTTTTTTTTTTTTTATTAATTGAGGGCTTTAAATATTGCTGACAATAGTTTAGAGAGATTTTACATGTTGGTGACAGTAGTTTTAAATTATTTTCAAAGTGTTTTAAATATACTTTCAAAATTATTTTAAATATTTCTGACAATAGTTTCAAAATTCTTTTAAATATTTCTGACATTAGTTTCGAAAATGCTTTACATATTTCTGACAATAGTTTAAAAAGTATTTTAAGTACTTCTGACAATAGTTTCAAAAATATTTAAAATATTTCTGACAATAGTTTAGAAAGTGTTTTAAATATTTCTAACAATAGTTTCACAAATATCTAAAATATTTCTCACAATAGTTTAAAAAGTGTTTTAAATATTTCTGAAAACAGTTTCAAAAACACTTAAAATATTTCTGACAATAGTTTCGAAAATATTTTAAATATTTCTGACAATAATTTAGAAAATATTTTAAATATTTCTGACAATAGTTTAGAGAAATTTAAAATGTCGGTGAGAAAAGTTTAAAAATTATTCTAAATGTTGCTGACAACAGTTTACGGAGATTTAAAATGTCGATGACGACAGTTTAAAAACTATTTCAAATATTGCTGACAATATTTAAGAGAGATTTTAAATGTTAGTAACAAAAGTTTCAAAAATATTTTAAATATATTGCTGACGATAGTTCATAAGAATTTTAAATGCCGGTGACAAAAATTGAAAAAAAAATTTAAATATTGCTGACAATATTATATAGATTTTAAATGTTGGTGACAAAGGTTTCAAAAATATTTTAAATATTACTGACAACAGTTTTACTTATTATAAATGAAGACAGTGAAAGAAAACCGATGAAAAATACTGAAAGTAAGACAACAAGATACTGATAAATTACAAAAGCAGATTTTGAAAGATGATGCAGCACAAGAATACTGGAGAAAAGTTTAAGAACCAAATATCGAAAGATGGTGACAAGTTTAACAAGTTAAAAATGCGCCGAAGTTTCTTCGGCGCAGTCGAGCTTTCTATACAGCAGCTACAGCGTATAATCAAGGCCACCGAAAATAGATCTCTCTTTCGGTGGTCTCTGTATAATGCTGTATGAGCCGCGGCCCATGAAATTTTAACCACGGCCCAGTGGTGGCCTATCCTATATCGTTGACAGAAGCACGATTATGGCTAACTTTAACCTTAAATAAAATAAAAACTACTGAGGCTAGAGGGCTGCAATTTGGTATGTTTGATGATTGGAGGGTGGATGATCAACATACCAATTTGCAGCCCTCTAGCCTCAGTAGCTTTTAAGATCTGAAGGCGTACAGAAAAAGTACGGACAGAAGAAAGCGCGGACGGACAGACAAAGCCGGCACAATAGTTTTCTTTTACACAAAACTAAAAAATAAGACGACTGTCGGTAAAAAGAGCTTGAAAACACTAAATCTTAGGAAAGTTAGTGACAAGAGTTTAATGATAAGAAACTGAAAGGCATTTATTGATAGAGGTTAAGATGGCATATAGTGGCAATGGTTAAAGGAAAGCGTTTATTACAGCTGACATTTAAAAGCAAATTTTTCTAAATAAATTTTCAAGCATATCAAACAATAACATGATACATACTGGTAACAGAATTTAAAGAAAGAATTTTACCGATACATATGAACTGAAAATAAAGATAAACATTCATACAATGTACCCTGACGGTAACTGAAAATAGAACTAACGTTGCACAGGCTAGCGGAAACAAAAACATCCTTGTTTTTCAGTATTTCAGCATTTTCAAGTTATAAGATTTTTCATGTTTCACAGTCAAACGGGAGAGAAGATTAAATGTAAGCACGAAAACAAGTTCCTGAAAGCCAAGTCGGAAATATTTCGAAACGAATTTGTAAGAATGACACTGAAATGTTAATGTGAAAAGACAAATTATTAAACAGCCATGTATAAAGCTAACAGCTTATAATAGCTGCAAAACATAACTAACTATGATACACAAAATTCAATGTGTTAAGTATATACCGTATGCAAACACACACATTCTGATATAATTTCATATATATATATATATATATATATATATATATATATATATATATATATATATATATATATATATATATATATATATATATATATATATATATATATAATATATATAATATATATGTGTTTCACGTAAACTATCTCGCATGGTGAAAAAAAAACAACACCTGATATTCAATGTTGTTTCTTGGACAAGAAATTAAATAAATCTGTAAGCAGTTTTACTTGGCTGGCCTATAATTAACGTACATGACTGCTAAAGTCATAAATGATTACTTACAAGCAAACAAACATTTACATGTTATCAACCATCACACAAAACAAGCATTTTCTGTAAATCAACTAACATGGCCCCCTTGATTCAGCAGTTGTACGGACATCAATTTGGGTCCTGTTTCTAGAAGTTAAAATTAGCCAGATTCTTTCTGTAATTAAATTCTTTCTGGCTCAAATAAAGACTACATGTTATACTGAAAATTACTTACAATTTACGCGTTTACTTTCACCAATTTATTCCTCTGAATTCAGTCTTAATTATGTTTACAAAAACAAGAAGCTTTTAGCAACTAATATATTTATCCACCTAATGCGACACATTTAAAAACATTAAACAAAACATTTACCTCATCTAAAAACATTAAACAAAAATGAGGTTAATTTCTTAGAGAGAGAGAGAATTAGAGAGATATCTTAGAGAGAGAGAGAGAGAGAGAGAGAGAGAGAGAGAGAGAGAGTTTGTTAAGCCTTCTAAAGTTTGCAATTAAAAATATATCTTAGAAGGCAATGAAAGAAAATCTCTTTTCAGTAAGAGAGCTAAAAATATGTCTTAGAAAGCAAAGAAAGAAAATCTCTTTTCAGTAAGAAGAAGAGAGAGAGAGAGAGAGAGAGAGAGAGAGAGAGAGAGAGAGAGAGAGAGAGAGAGAGAGAGAGAGAGCGCAAAGCCTCTTTCCTGTCCCGGTGGACATGAATGACAGCACGCACGATGTTTATAAATGTATTTATTACCAGAATAAAATAAAAATATCACTTTAACGTTTCGTAGGGAATTCCAATTTTAGCGGTGATATGAAATAACGAATATCATCCTATGGCAATTTTAAAAAAGAAATTCCTTTGAGAAATATACCATAAAAATTACTAGTCGAGGGAATTTGTGCGAAAGAAAAATATCAACAGACTCCATACATACAAAAGTTCACAAGTACGTACATACATACATACAAAGAGACACACAAATATACATATATAATATATATAATATAGTGTATGTATATGTTTGAGTATATATATATTATATATATATATACATACATATCTGGAAGCTTTTATTAACTGATTAATCTTTGATTCAGAATTTAAAGATAAATGTAACAATGGCCACTGACATATTCTTTCTCGCTAAAAGGGTATGTGGCTTCTTAACATTATATATACATATTTTTTTATGAATATAAAATTACATGTTCTGATAAAACTAAAATCATCCTAAGGTATCCGTGGCAGCGAACAAAGAACTAAATAAGAGAGAGAGAGAGAGAGAGAGAGAGAGAGAGAGAGAGAGAGAGAGAGAGAGAGAGAGAGAGAGAGAGAGAGAGAGAGAGAGAGAAAGTTCCCTAAACATCAAAACGTATATATGACAAATGATTAGAAAAATTATTTGAACCTCATGCTTTCTCCAATGAAATATATTTCTCCTCTTTTCATTCATTCATTTTTTTTTGTCGTAAAAGCAAACTTTCAAAATAGAACATTTTATTTCTCTTTGATGTCAACATAAAACATATGCATCATCCGCTTTCCTTCAACTCGTGTCACCTATAAAATTTTATAAAGAATTTGAATGTCTCCTGTGAGTTTATATGCCACCAATTAAAGAGAGAGAGAGAGAGAGAGAGAGAGAGAGAGAGAGAGAGAGAGAGAGAGAGAGAGAGAGAGAGAGAATGTTACGCCTTCTAAAGTTTACGACTAAAAACGTTTTAGAGGGAAAAGGAAGAAAAACTCTCTTCAGTAAAGAGAGAGAGAGAGAGAGAGAGAGAGAGAGAGAGAGAGAGAGAGAGAGAGAGAGAGAGTCAGCATCGTGAATATTACGCCTTCTGAAGTTTACAAGTAAAACTATGTCTTAGAACTTAAAGGAAGAAAATATTTTTCCAGTAAGGAGAGAGAGAGAGAGAGAGAGAGAGAGAGAGAGAGAGAGAGAGAGAGAGAGAGAGAGAGAGAGAGAGAGAGGGGATTATGATCTAGTTCCAGAATATAATAAAGTACGAGGGAGAGAGAAAGCATGTCTCACTTTGCTGATCTATTCAAGTATCATAATGGTTTATTATGAGAGAGAGAGAGAGAACCAACCCGAGTTCTCGGAGCGAAACGTGCACTCTAAACCAGCGTTTTCTGAAGAGCGGCAGAACTCAAGAGCAATTAATCCTCCAAAAAGCGCAGAGTTACAAGGCAGCCAATCGTGCAATTCCTCTTAATTGGGATTGGAGACAACGTTTACACCGCAATGGACAAGACACAGTCGACGCAGCTTAACGAAGACGATACACTATATAACAATGATGTTGTAACGATACAAGGAGAGAGAGAGAGAGAGAGAGAGAGAGAGAGAGAGAGAGAGAGAGAGAGAGAGAGAGAGTCGCGATTATTATGCCGTCTACAGCTTTACAACTAAAGATATTTCTCAGAATGCAAGGGATGAAAATCTCTTTTAAGAAAGAAAAGAGAGAGAGAGAGAGAGAGAGAGAGAGAGAGAGAGAGAGAGAGAGAGAGAGAGAGAGAGAGAGAGAGTCATTTATTATGCCTGTCTACAGCTTTACAACTAAAGATATTTCAGAATGCAAGGGATGAAAATCTCTTTTAAGAAAGAAGAGAAAGAGAGAGAGAGAGAGAGAGAGAGAGAGAGAGAGAGAGAGAGAGAGAGAGAGAGAGAGAATCAGCATTGCGATTATTATGCCTTCTAAAGTTTTGCAACAAAAAAAATGTCTCAGAAGGCAAGGGATGAGAATCTCTTTTAAGAGAGAGAGAGTGAGAGAGAGAGAGAGAGAGAGAGAGAGAGAGAGAGAGAGAGAGAGAGAGATAATCAGCATCACGATTATTATGCCTCCTAAAGTTTTACAACAAAAAGATTTCTCAGAAGTCAAGGGATGAAAATCTTTAAGAAAGAAGAGAGAGAGAGAGAGAGAGAGAGAGAGAGAGAGAGAGAGAGAGAGAGAGAGAGAGAGGATGATAATTTAGTTCACGGATATAACACAGTATGAGGGAGAGAGAAAGAATATCATATTTTGCTAATCTATTCAAGAATCACACTAAAGAGTATGTCGTAAGGGTTTATTACGAGAGAGAGAGAGAGAGAGAGAGAGAGAGAGAGAGAGAGAGAGAGAGGACCAGGCCCGGAACTGCAAAACGAACCTACAGCTTAGGACATATCACTAAACTTGACAAAACTTTGAAAGAGTAAATAAATTTTTTATAATGCAGCAAAACAACACATATGAACTGACTGAAATGGAACAAGGAATTACCACCTAATAAACGGCGTCACAGAATAACAGGTCAAAAGTAAACAGAAAAAAAAAGTACAAAACACAAACACTGAAAGACAACAGTCGCAACGAAATTAGTGACCGGAAAGACCACGTGTTGCGTGACGGAGATCAAAGGAGGCCGCTTCCAGCTACCAACAGACAAAATCTCTGGAATGGATACAGCAGGGCAGCGATGAATTTCCAGAACGGCTTCTTTGATGTGGAATTCCAGAAACTGGCTCTCTGGAGCAGAATATCCCAGAATGGATGCTTCAACGTGGAATTCAATAAGCAGATACTTGAGGAATGTACAATTCCAGGTATTCGAATGTATGAGAGGCAAGATGCTTCAAATTCATTGATGTAAATAAGAGAATATTTAGGTGAGGACTTCAGAGATCCAGATAATAATAATAATAATAATAATAATAATAATAATAATAATAATAATAATAATAATAATAATAATAATAACATTCCATTCCAGGTATTCGAATGTATGACAAGGGATTTGATTCATATTAACTGATATTAATAAGAGAATAATTGGGTGAGGAATTTAGAAGTCTGGATAAATGAAGAAATTAATAATTCCAGGAACTGATGTGTAGGAAATAAGATTCCAGGTATTGGTAAATAGGAAATGACATGTTCTCGCAATGAACTCTTAATGAGTTACAAAGTTCTAGGAGAGAAACTTTGGAGCTATGACATACTTGAAAAGTAAATTTGGGACTTAGAACGTTCTTGAAGTAGGCAGGAAACGGAAGTGAATTTTCTATGAATATTAAGTACCAACAAGACGAAGGATTTAAGTAAAATACTCCTTGCCAATACGTAATTCACAATAAACACCTAGAACAGATATAATGTCTCAAAGTGGATTTGCAGACACAGATTTAAAGTTTAAAACCTACGGAATGAGGAATTCATTATAACACTTTTTAAATGTGAAACCATCACAAAAGTTCTAGGAGTACGTGGAATTCTAATGAGAAATAAGTAATGTACCCTCATTTTAAATGATCTAAAAGTCTCTTTGCTGGATTTAGGGTTTAATTGCGACTCAATATCAATAATAAGTTTCAATCACAGTCAGGGAGGCGGATTTCCCTACAGCATCAATTTTATTTTTAATAACAGTAAGCAATTCGATTATCTCTAGGATAAAAACAAAAACAGCGATTGTTAGCAAAAAAAAAAAATGTGCAATAGCTATAAGAAAATATTAAGAAATCGGAAAAAAGGAGTAAAATTATTACAAGAATAAGAACAGAAAGTCTAAAATGGGAAAAATAGGACAACAGAGGAAAGGAGTCGACAGGAACTCTTGAAATAAATCCTTTCAGGATTTGAGATGATCGAAAGCTTTGAAGCTCCTCAAGACATACGCAACAACAAGCAGAGAGAGAGAGAGAGAGAGAGAGAGAGAGAGAGAAAGCTTTGATGCTCCTCAAGACATATGCAAAAAACAAGTAGAGAAAAAGAGAACAACAAGCAGAGAGAGAGAGAGAGAGAGAGAGAGAGAGAGAGAGAGAGAGAGAAAGCTTTGATGCTCCTCAAGACATATGCAAAAACAAGTAGAGAGAGAGAGCTCTAAAGCTCCTCAAGACATACGCAAAAACAAGCAGAGAGAGAGAGAGAGAGAGAGAGAGAGAGAGAGAGAGCTTTGAAGCTCCTCAAGACATACACAAAAACAAGCAAGAGAGAGAGAGAGAGAGAGAGAGAGAGAGAGAGAGAGAGAGAGAGAGAGAGAATCATATTCTGCCATTCAATAGCTCTCCTCATCATATGAGAATGCTTCCAGTGTTCGTTAAAAATTACTTTTTCGAGAAGTATATTGAGTCTCTGCCATTTCCTACTGCCTCGTCTTCCACGAATGACACAATAGGGTGTCGCGCTTCATAATCATACGACCATTGAGAAAAAACAAAGGAAATTACGTTCACTTGATAAAACTTACCCGTACGAACAGGTAGTTGTATTGCTGACAAGTAGACCGTAATAATTCGCTTATGTTCAACAGTTCATTTCCTGTGAGGAAGTAGCTATAGAGGAATATAGGACAAGTCACTGCAACGTTCGTATTTCAACACGTAATATAATATAATATAATATAATATAATATATATATATATATATATATATATATATATATATATATATATATATATATATATATATATATATATATATATATATATATATATATATATATAATGCATACTCTTAACTTCTCGAATTCTTCATACTTTTGGGATACGTTTGTCACTATAAAGCCTTAGATCCAAATGAAGGAAATATGAAGTAACATTAGAATTATTTCATATCAACTGCATTTGGAGCTAATGCTTTGTAGTAACAATCGTTTCCCAAAAGTGTGAAGAAAAGAACTCAAGAGGGCATTTTTTTTTTTAATTATTTTAACTACAAGAATTCTTTGTAACAGGGCGTGACCATGAGCCTTTGATTCTGTGATATAAATTATATGTATTTGGTATCTTATAAGTCAATTGACTTTGTATATGTCTCTAAAATATAGCGTGTAGAATAACCATTGTAAAATGGAAATAAAGTGTTCAATTTGATTTGATTTGACTTGTGGCTGTTACAAATACATACGTGTTTGGCAAATGTGACCAGTAGACTCTGTGTGTGTGCATGTGTGTGTGTGTATATGTGTATGTGTATATATATATATATATATATATATATATATATATATATATATATATATATATTCATTACCTGCTTTATCAAGGATGACCTCCCAGTAATGATATTTACTACAACTTCAGTTGCTCTTTATAACCACACAGAAGACTCATGAGCAGGACGTTAAATTTCCCTTCCCACCATGCACTGTGCCATTCATTGCTATATTATAAGCACTCCCTCACTTCCTGGCTGCCTGGGGCCTTTAATTCTAATACCTTTTTTAACTCCATCCTGCGGACACTCTCTTGTCTCCTTCACCATAACCACTCCTGCCAAAACTTCATAATTTTGCATTATTTCAAAAGCTTATCTTCCGTTCCTTACATTTGACAGAACCATCTCAGTACATTCTGATCCATCATTTCAAAAAAGCATCCTCCAATCTCGGTATCCTTAGTTATTTCTTCCTTCTTACTCAACATATATTACACAAACAGTTATATTCATAATATTTCATTCATATATTCTAATTTTAGCACCACAAGACATTTCGTAAACAATCTTAATCACCGTCCTTGCTTCATCTATTCTGCAACCCGATTTTTCAACCATTCCACCAGCATCAATTATACTTCAATTTTAAGTAACTATACGAATTATTCACGTTCTTTATTCAGCCATCCACACTCACATCCATTTCTAAATCTCACTGGTTAATCGTAATCCTCACTACCTTACTGAGACTAACGATTACTTTTAGCAGTACAAACAATTTAAAAATTTTTTCCAGGCTCTGCAGTTTCTCTTCACTATCTCCATTTAAAACTGCACCGTCAAAAACTCAAAATACCACTCATAATCTTTAGATTATATATATATCTATATAATATATATAAGTATATATAATTACATACATATATATGTGTGTATGTGTGTGTAAAATGTACTAATGCTAGAAAGAATGGTACAATATAAACATTTCCTTTTAGATTTCTCTTTCTGAAACCTGACCCTTTGACATTTCAGTGGATATAACTGCCTTTTCCTTTAACCCTTTTCTCCTTCTCCTCCTCCTCCTCCTTCTGGTACAGCACACGGTTCGTACATTCACAAATACATTTAAGGAAGGAAGGGGTGGGAGGGGGTTGGAAGATAACCCCCAACTCCCCTTGCTTGGGTCCCTGCTTATAAATTATGACTTCGTGGAGAACTGAATGTTTTGCAGGTTAGGATGTCATGAAAACTAAATCAGCAGCTGGGGCCAAACTAAAAATTAAATAAAAAAAACGGGAAGCCCTCTGCTAAATTATTCCTACAACAAAAAATATATATAATTAAAATAATTAAAAAAGGGTTGTCCTCATTTCTGCGGCCGTGGCCGGAAGAGAGAGAGAGAGAGAGAGAGAGAGAGAGAGAGAGAGAGAGATCGACACATTTCATGAGAAGTCCATCCAAAAGAGAAATAGGCGACCAGATGACTTTCCCCGTGACCGGAAGAGAGAGAGAGAGAGAGAGAGAGAGAGAGAGAGAGAGAGAGAGAGAGAGAGAGAGAGCTCGACACTTTTCATGAGAAGGCCAACCTAAAAGGCAATAGATAACCAGATGACTTTACCTGGCTCACACGAAAAGAACATAAACAGTGAAAGTGAAACAAATGATATGCCTGCTTTCGAAAAGACAGTTGTTTGCAAGATTATAGCAATAAAAATACCTAACATTATCATTTTTCAAAACGAGCAACCTTTCCTATTGCAAGAAATTCCATTAACTTCCAAAGCAATCTGCCACAGAAAATTAAGATCGCATAGTGAAAAATCGATAAACGGAGATAACAAAATAACAAATAAATGAGAGATCAACACTCAAATTATATATACACGCACTTAAACATATGTCAGAACAACTAACAACTTGACATACTAGTGCACTATTTACAACAGTAGATGGAATAAAGCATGATGGGATGGAACAGAACCCGTCAACGCGCTGACTAAGAGGTAAGTCGCAGGTCTTCCAATCAATAAATTCAACCAATGTAGAGTTTGCCATATAATGTCCAAACTCCCATCTATCATATACCTGTATTGGCGAAAGCTATTAATCTCACACCAATAATAGGCTCACAGATACTTGCAACAGGCCTCGAGAGACTAGTGTGAGCAGCAGTGGGTCGCAAGCAAATGGGCAAAGTCATTTATTACTTAGGTAGCCACCGATTCAAGATTTGACGTTTAATGTCGTCGTAATTTTGCAAAATCTGCAGATCTAATTAAACATGATTTATGATGGCAATAGAAATTGCTCAAACTTCACAACTCTGAACTATTAACTGAAAAAGGCAAAGTTGTACTATATAGCAACTAACGCAACTTCTCAAAACATTAAATAATAAAAGTCAAGATATCGCAAAGCAAAACAAAGTGAAAACTAAAAGTAACAAAAAAAAAGAAGTATGTGATATCTATCACTAAAACTAAAAGCCAAGAAAAATTCATAAAAATATATTTTAAGAACTCAATCAGGAGAGGCAAAATATAAGAAATCAAGACACATCGACCTCAACACGACAAAGCCTTCAAGTGGCATTCAAAGATCTGAAGGTTCTGATACCAAACAGGGAAAGGTCCCACGTTAAGAACCACGTATACACACACGCACACACACATACACGCGCGCACGCACATGAACAGTTTAAAATGCTGCATGTATGCAAGATTTTCATCATTATATTCGACCTCTGAATGAACAAATGTTTTGTTCAATTTATGATGGAAAACTTAATTTTCTAATCAGAAACTAACAGAGTACATCACATCGAGAGAGAGAGAGAGAGAGAGAGAGAGAGAGAGAGAGAGAGAGAGAGAGAGAGAGAGAGAGAAAAATATTACGCCTTCTAAGGTTTACAAATAAAAATGTCTAAGAATGCAAAAATGAGAGGATCTTTTTTAGTTAGAAGAGAGAGAGAGAGAGAGAGAGAGAGAGAGAGAGAGAGAGAGAGAGAGAGAGAGAGAATATTACGCCTTCTAAGGTTTACAAATAAAAATGTCTAAAAAGTCAAATGGAGAGGATATTTTTTAGTTAAAGAGAGAGAGAGAGAGAGAGAGAGAGAGAGAGAGAGAGAGAGAGAGAGAGAGAGAGAGAGAATATTACGAATATGCAACAAAATGGAAAAATCACAAGGAATATTTTAAGTTAAAAGAGACATAATCTGTGCCTTAGGTAGCTTTCGTTGGAAAAATACGATTACGAGAGATAAAATGCTGGCCTCTTTCTTGAGGGTAAATCACGACAGAGAAAGATAGAAAGCATATTTAATATACGGTCATAAAACCTTAGGCACTGAGTTTATTACAGAGGGAGGGAGTGTAATAAAATATGGTCATAAAACTTGACAGAGAGAGAGAGAGAGAGAGAGAGAGAGAGAGAGAGAGAGAGAGAGAGAGCTCCTCAAGGTTTACAAATAAAAATGTCAACAACAAGCAGAGAGAGAGAGAGAGAGAGAGAGAGAGAGAATATAATGTATTTTGCCCTAAACGGAATATTAGTTTTTTTGGAGATCAGCTATTAATTTTAGTGGCAAAAGACAACCGTTTTTAAATGATACATAATTACATTGAGTGCAACTAATTAGTCTCCTGGAAGGAGGAATTACCTGCTCAATACTCGTATACAGCAAAATGGCTTTCATAATAATTTGAGAGAGATTCAATAACGAATCAATGAGGTTTTCACATACTAATCTGTGCATAGGACGACTATCGTTGGAAAAATAACTTTACTCTAAAATCTCTCTCATATAAATACTCACATAATACAAATATTTTCATATATTTTCAAAAACCTTGCGCACTGACTTTATTAAAACGATCACAAATAATACACATCACCTTTATTTATTCCTCATAAGCGAATGAGTGTAAATAAACAAATTTCAAAGAGAATGTGTCTAATTTCAAGACAGAGAAACAATTTCATTTTGAAACAAAACAATATGATATATATATATATATATATATATATATTTTGCCTAAACGGATATACTTTTTTGGATATCATATAATATTATATAAAAGACAATATTTTTAAATTATATATATAATTAGTCTCCTTATTACCTGTTTATATACAAAATGTATATAAAATGTCTTGAGGTAATTTTCAATAACGAATTGTTTTACTCCAAGCCCTATAATTTGTAACATAATCCAGCACCTAAACTGGAATATGTCACAAAGTTTGACACAGCTCTATTTTACTCCAACCAGTTTAACTATCATATATGTTTTTAAATCAATTCGATGCTCATACACTCAAAGATGATGATATTCTTCTTTCACTTATGTATCCTAATACGCTTGGAGTGTAAATAAACAGTTTCAAAGAAAGTGCAGAGGATCAATAATTTTGAAACAAAACAATATGATATATATATATAGCCTATACAGATTGCGATATGTCATATACATATAATGTTTGTGGCGTGGTCCTAAAATGAGATTTTCATTACGTTGTTTGAACAAAGTCCATAATTTGGCAACTAATAACAAACTGATGCAAAAGTTTGGAATAATTTTTTACTCCAACCAGTTTAACTTCAAGTGTTTAAATCAATTCGATGCTATCAGAACAAAGATGAATATTAACCTAATACGTAGGGCATAAAAATGGGTTTTAATATTACTAAAAACCTTTGAAAATAGGATGAATACCACCCAGGAAAATAAATATATCGGTATTTGCATTTGCAAGAATACAGGCATGAGGAATGTCAGTAACTTTTAAGAAACGATGCAAAATGGTGCCACTACCTTTTTTCAAAGGTGCCCTTGGTGCCACCCTCTGCTAGCACTCCTGACACCGACGCCTACGCAGCTAATTACCTGAGTGACCAAATCGTTCTTCGACCGGTGTTTTCTTCATGATCTGTTTATGGATGCACCTTTCGACAGCGACTTGGCATTCAAAATAACCACATCGGAATACTTGTTTTTATTTTCATTTTGACGTTACCAGAACTTTTGTCCACAATGAATAAGCGTTCATCATTATCATTGTAAGTGGCCCCTGTGGGCTTGTTCCATATGAATAGGGTTCATCTTTTGAATATGAATTTGTATACAGATATGTTTTCATATTTCAAATATACATGAATATATATATCTATGCAAACACACACACACACACACATATATTATATATATATATATATATATATATATATATATATATATATATATATATATATATATACATATAATTTTACGTACATAAAATATACATTGCTGCATGTCACTTAACATAAAAAATATAAATGCTTATTTATAAATGTGTTAATGCCTTTACAGAAGTATTCAAAAACAAACCAAACAAGACCGATAATTCCGACAGTGGAAACCGAATATACTTGGGTATACAGCAGTGAGTTTATTTCATCCCTTCAATATAAAACAACCGCACGCACCAAATCTAAATATACCAGAAGAATTCAGGCAAAAAAACAAAGTACTTTTCGGTGCTACCACGCAAAGTGAAAACGACACAGTTAACAAAACCAGGCACGAAAAAATTCTACAAACGCAAATGGCAACAAGCTAAAATAAAACGCCGTTTAGCTTTGTAATTCAGCAGCCTAAAGTACACTAGACAATTTTAAAATCATTCCGTGTAATTAACCAGAGTACCCTGTTTTTGGCAATGTCAAGGGGCGATTGTAAAGACTCAGACGTTGCGTTACGTGCTTTCCTTGGCATAGATTCACTTATTCAGATTGTTTTATATATATATATATATATATATATATATATATATATATATATATATATATATATATATATATATATATATATATATATATATATATATATATATATATATATATATATATATTATATATATATAGCCACAGATTTCAATTAATATCGAATTCAGTATACCTTGGGAAAACTTCCAATCTACGGGAATTATTTGATAACTACATCTACCCTAGCCAGGATTCGAACCCATGCATCTTAGGGTTGGTAAATGTAACAGCAGACTTTATGCACTTAGCCAAGATGGGAAACGTGTTATGTTTAATTTAGTGATAAACTATTACACCTTTATACACACACATACACAACAAAGCACATCCCACCCCTCCACAAACACACATATTAATGCATATACACACTTATATATCTTCATATATATATATTGATATACATATACTCGTATATAAAATATAAAAATCTTTTTTATTATCCATTATCAAAAGAGTGAGGAGCTATGATAATTTTATTTAAAATGGGCCTTGCAGTAACAATCAAGGTACACGGGAATGAAAGCTCAAGAAAAAAGTAGTAGAGACAAGGACAGTGAATCCACGAAAGGCAAGGGATAATATAACAATCCCTTTACCATTATCATCTTTATTACTATTGTTGTTTATTAAACTGAAATTGGAAAGACAAAGAAAGTTAAAGAAGGTGGACAGCTTGGAAGCGTAAGGATAAATGGTACACATAAGAACCAAAAGAGCGTAAAGTAATGAATGCAAGGATCGTGCTTTCTTTAGCCATCAATCTGTTCCCCCCCTCCCCCACAAGGAGGGATGTGATAATCACCCAATTCAGGCAGGACCCCTTCTTCTATTTTCTTCACGAGAAGGAGATTATAATATCAAGGGAGAGAATAGAAGCCTAGAGGTCGAGGCTTTAATATCTATCATGTAAATACTTGATGTTCAATCTGCTGGCTTCTCGGGAAACACTGAAATCGACCGCTGCTGACAACAGATTCTTATGACCCGTTTAAAGGCGCAGTAATGCCCATTTCTTTCACACGGCAGTAAAGTCCCACTCATCTCTCTTTTATCAGGTTTTGGCGTGCGAACGACCACCTTGGATGGATCAGAAATGCGTCCGAAGTATTTCATCTAAAGGAAGCAAAGTTGTAACGTCGACAAAAATAATACGATAAAAATGATAAACCCACTCTGTATTGGGTTCCTGGCCAGAGTAAAAGCAAAGTTCAAACAATGGAAGGTTGTATTTTGGGAACCCATTTTAAACAATGTTAAAAATTGGGTTTCATCTTCAATGATATATTGACAAAAGGTAGAGATTATGCTTTATTCGAGGCCCAAATACAATAAAGTACCTGCCATAATCTCTCACTGCTTTTAATGAACATGGAAACTTGTTTAAATGGTTCCGATTAGTGTGAGTTTTCTGAACTGTGTAGTTTTCGGAGAAATGGTCATATTAAAAGTTTTAAACAATATAATTAAAAATGAAGTTTTAGATATGGGTTTTTTTATCTTCAATGATAATATATTGTTTTACCTATTTGATTCTCAGGATGATAATGTATTTTAATCTCAAGATCTAATCTACCATCACGGATCTTGCAATTTTATAATATTCTTTTATTATTAATGCCATGGTTTTAGCATTTGTTGATTCTTAACAATATATGTATAAGGTAAAATATTTTGAAGATGGATTTTCATCTTTTTATATTTTATGATCCCAATGTAAATATTGGAAATAAAGTATTATTATTATTATTAGTCCTGATTCTTATTATTATTATATTATTATTAATCACGGATCTTGCAATGCCATGGTTGCATTCTTGACTCAATATAATTAAAAATGAAGATGGATTTTCTCTTCTCTCTGATTCTCTCTCTCTCTCTCTCTCTCTCTCTCTCTCTCTCTCTCTCTCTCTCTACCATCACGGATCTTGCAATGCAATGGTTGCATTCTTGACTCACAAAGAGGAAATCCACAGTTTGATTCTTGCCGTGGGAAGAACAAACCGAATATTTTCCATTAGACTCCCTACACCTATTATGGCTAATTAATAAACTATGTACCAAGTGGTAATTCGATTGTAGTGGGTCGCAATAGGGGGTATGGAGAAAGAAATGAAT
>NC_089796.1:6690000-6692500 GCF_040412425.1 Macrobrachium rosenbergii | reverse complement strand
AAAAGTATATAAACATGACTCGACAAACAGGTAATAAATAAGCACTCATGTTCAGCAAAACCTCAGAAAAAAAATGAGGGAATGGTTCGAGGCGCTTCATAATTCTCCTGCCGCAGGCATATGCATATAAACAACGCTATACATATTCATATTTACACGTGAAATTCACAGCTAATATAGTTTTGCGGTCAAAAGTACGAAAAATTCAAAATGGCTGAGTTCTAGAACGAAACATGTTGTTTTGAATACAAATCTACGGATATTGGCTAACTGATGATGCATAATAGAGGTCAAACATGTCTGCTGTGGGTTTTATCAGAAAATTTCTACCCAGAAATAACAGAGCATCAACTGTCAGTAAGATATGTACATGAACATTCTGCCATTTTCGCTCATAGTTAACGTTTAATAAAACTTATAAAGTCATTCAATTTTGAAAAAAACATATATATAAATAACACACGTGGTTGAAAACAGATTGTTTCATTACATCGACTATCAATAATATATGTACATCAGCATTCCGCCATTTTCACTCATAGGTAACAGCTGGTAAAATGACAAGATTCATCCAATTTCGAGGTAAAAATATGAATAAAATGTGGTTAAAAACAAAGCGAAAAGCAAAAACAGGTTGTTTCAGTACATCAACAATCAATAAGATTTGTACATCAACATTTCCGCCATTTTCAGTCATGGGCAACAGCTAATAAAATTCAGTCATCCAAATGGAAATCCAATTTTGAAACAAATATGAATAACACAATGATTAAAAACGAAACGAAAAGCAAAACAGATCGTTACAGTACATAAACTATCAATAAGATATGTACATCAGCATTCTGCCATTTTAGGCAACTGCTAATAAAATTACTAGAGTCATCCAACTTAAATAAAATAATGGGAGTAAAACACGAGATAAAAACAAAGTGAGAAGAATCCCATTGTTTCAGATCATAAACCATCAGTAAGATATGTACATCAAAATTCTTCCATTTCCGGTCAGATGAAAGCTTATAAAAGCTACAGTCCTCCAATTTAAAAATTAAAATAAGAATAAACCATGCGATTAAAAGCAAAATGGAAAGCATAATCGACTGTTTTAAGGAAGAACGGGTCGTTTCAAAGGCCAGATGCTGGAAGTTGCTTTAAATCAAAGAAGACAAAAACATGAATCTATCCAAAATAAGGATCACGGAAGCCGGGTCTAATGGATAAGATATTCCTGTAACTCATTTTGAAGAAGACTAACATTCTTTGTCCTTAGTGATCAGAGGCAACTGATTAACCTAATTCCCACATTATTATAAATTCCCTTTGTTATGTATATAAGCTTCAATGTATTTTTCAAAAGATTTCTTAATTGTGCGAAATATATATATATATATATATATATATATATATATATATATATACATACATACATACATACATACATGTACATACATTATATATAATATATATGTGTGTGTATTCTCGAATATACGCTGGAGCTAACACATATAAAAAAGGAATTACAAAAAAGATATCATTTAGGAAGAACGAAGTCAATCAATTGCTACTGATCCTTCAAGACAGTGAATGTTAGCCGTCTTCAAAATGAGTTTTGTAAGGAAACAAGGCCAGTGCAGGTATCCTTTTAAAGGGGCATGTCCACTTTCATTATATATAACGAGCACTTGTCCATAAGGAATGTAAGTTTTCATATATTGGGAGACCAACATATGAAAAAGAGAAAAGCGTAGCCATGACAGCAATACAGATGAAAGTAACAAACGGAGATGAACAAGACAAACAAACAATAATAGACGATAACTAAAAAAACAAAAGGACTTTAAGAAGCAGAATAAGTTCTTTGTAATTATGAGCAGCACCATTCATAATACTGCCAACATCGAGCGATAGTAATAAAGCCACACTTACAATCTTCTTAGACGAGAGAGAGAGAGAGAGAGAGAGAGAGAGAGAGAGAGAGAGAGAGAGAGAGAGAGAGAGAGATCAAAGGAAGAGATGCAGGGTCAGAAAGACATCCTCGGCATGGGTCGTTACTTAGATTCCTCAGTTAGAAAAGACTGGATTCTCTTGTGATCTCAGAAAAGCATTTCCTTTGAGTGTTGTTGACTACTTTTTTCATAGCCTTGTGCAATATCACACAGTACGAAGGAATGCTTTTTTCCAAAAGCGATAACACGGATAACACGTGTAGGCTAAATATATACAGTATATATATATATATATATATATATATATATATATATATATATATATATATATATATATATATATATATATAATACACACACATATATATTTATACATACATTCATGAAGCTACTAAAGTTGTTTAATATCAAATTTACGCTATCTCTGGAATATCCCCGATGAAATGATCACCGAAGTGGAATTTATAAGTGATAAATGGATCGGTACTGCCGGGTCTCGATCCCACGACACAGTTTCCTTCCAACAACTCCAGTCGACGGTTTACCCACTGAGCTAT
>NC_089796.1:6682500-6687500 GCF_040412425.1 Macrobrachium rosenbergii | reverse complement strand
TGGCCTCTGTACCACATATATTAAATCAACTGAGAGAGAGAGAGAGAGAGAGAGAGAGAGAGAGAGAGAGAGAGAGAGATGGTCATCTCTGCGCCTTTTTCAAAATAACAAACATGCAATTTTTTTTCCATTCATATGACATTACAAAGAGAGTTTTATCAAATTCAGATGGAAGTGTTCTTTGTATACACACTGCAGGATTTGCGACGCTCTGAAAATAATGAAATTGACACAAGAAAACTGAATTGCACACAGAACTGCTGAATCTTTTGGGGACAAATTTCAAGACCAAATATGATTCGCATAAAAATTTTACTTTCAAATAGGAAAAAAATTACCGTTAGGGATTATTATTTTAAAAGACCAGACTGCATTTTCTCTTAAAGCAGCAGCGATTGTGAAATTTTGTACAGCAAATATTTATAAGTTCTGGATTGCCCAAACAAAAAATTAGTATACTTGAATTACAAACGCATAATGAATGAACTACCTATCAATTGTGAATGCCTGACGCACTAAATTTTCAAATTAACTTTAGCATTTCCGTACGTGTTCCAAAGAGCTGTAGAGGAACTGAAGAGAATCTATAGGCGTACTGACCATTATTCAATGCTGCCATAATCAGCTGTCGCCAATGGAGGTACATTTACTCATGCCAAACGCAAGAGAGCCTTTAAAATAATATAGGGATAATATTACATAGCCACCACAATTATCGAGCACTGGTGAAGCTTGTCAACAGCAGTAACTTTAGGTCCTTCTGATGACGTTTTGCATGCTACAATCAGTGATGTCATTTTCATACTGCACGAGTGAAGTTTACTAATATGGCATAACCTAAACTCTCCTTCTCCTACACGAGATATAAACCAGCTTTACCTTAATCATGCAACAAAATATGTGTTCTAACTACCGTCTTTATCACGAAATATTTATTACCATTCATTGTCACCATAATGAAATGGCACAAAATACATAATACACTGAAGATTTCTAGCTATCCAAAAGACGAACACTGAAAATAAGGGAATCAGCCATACAAAGACACAATGTCAAAACAGAAAATTCTTTTCAAGTACATGTCAATTTAGATTACTCTTTTCAAGCAGATGTCAAAACAAAATACTCTTTTTAAGCAGATGTAAAAACAGAATGCTCTTTTCAAGCAGATATCAAAACAAAATACTCTTTTTAAGTAGGTGTAAAAACAGAATACTCTTCTAAAGTAGATATCAAAACACAATACTCTTTTGAAGCATTGTCATACCCATGTGGCAGACACCCACCACTTCTCCAAAACCGTGCAACGGAAAATCGTTAATCCGTCACATATACCACAACCATAGCGCAAACGTTTTCCGCAGCCGTCACAACCAAACTGCATTAAATTCGTCACTGGGGACACATCCGAACAGAGGAATATCGCCACTGCTGCATAACAGCACCGAGGAAGTTGGCCACTGGTTCCAATTGGGCCCGTCCCATGAATCCATTTAGCCCGCCAGAGAGGAGACTAATTTCCCAAGGACGCAGATGGATCTGTCCTCATAACGACGTCTCCTGCGGATGTCCTCTCCAGTTCCTTCGGGGCAAATGAATCCATCTAGATGCTAACGGGAAAATGAGTGTTATGCCGAGGCTGGCTGACTGCTATAATGAAATAGTGGTAAGGTAACAATGATGTTTACGTTTTAAGAGACATGCAATAATAATAATAATAATAATAATAATAATAATAATAATAATAATAATAATAATAATAATAATAATAATAAATAAGATGCTGATGCAGCGGAAGTTTTTTTGTCATAGCGGTTCACTGCCAGGACAAAAGTTCAAAGATGAATATTGCAGTGACTTTGCATTCGTTTTTATTGCACTAATTCAGTCAAAAGAAAACGACTAATTGGCAAAAACAAGAGTTAATTATGATGTTGGTGACAAGGATGATGATGAAACAGCTACGCTATACTGTTTTTCAACCAAGGCTTTAATATTATTTCAAGGTGAATAAATGTCAACTAGATGCAGTAGCTATTTAAGGCGTTAATTTGAAATGGTAATAATTTTGTATACAGACAAAAACTTTCTTAAAAATACTCATGAAAATATACGTAAAATTTGAAAAAAGAAAAGATAAAACCATGCTTTGTCTGTCTGCCTGGAGAGAGAGAGAGAGAGAGAGAGAGAGAGAGAGAGAGAGAGAGAGAGAGAGAGAGAGAGAGAGAGAGAGAGAGAGCTACGTAACTATAATTTAATTTTTGCTCTCCTTGAAAACAGAGCGACGACATGCCCACAAACCCACATAGAAACCACTGTGTAATCCTAATTACACAATATGCCTGAGAGAGAGAGAGAGAGAGAGAGAGAGAGAGAGAGAGAGAGAGAGAGAGAGAGAGAGAGAGAGAGAGAGAGAGAGAATATATGTACATAATTCTAATTTCAATTTTGCTCTCCTTGATAACAGAGCGAGGACATACATAATCACATAACACGCCTGAGAGAGAGAGAGAGAGAGAGAGAGAGAGAGAGAGAGAGAGAGAGAGAGAGAGAGAGAGAGAAATATAAATCCCGGCCAAGCACTTGAGAAAGTGTTGATCGCCCTTCCGGCCGACCAAAGAAGTGTTGCATATTCATGGGGTTGGAACGCAAATGAAAATTTGAGGCGATTTCACAAACACGGCAATCATCTTCCCCGACTTTATGAGAGAGAGAGAGAGAGAGAGAGAGAGAGAGAGAGAGAGAGAGAGAGAGAGAGAGAGAGAGAGAGAGGGGGGGGGGGGGAGATTTGGGATGGCTTGAGTACGCTTTCCTTGATGAAAACGTAAGTGAATTACCAGGAGATGTAGCGGGAAATGAATACGGAAATGTCTGTTGCAGCGTTTGTGGACGATAAGAAATGGGACAACTACATAATTCATGCATACATTTTTTTCACATATATATACTTAATGTAACCGACATCAAATAAGTACAAATATAAATAGGAACACATCAGCAAAATCTGCGCGACTAAAAAAAAAAAAAAAAAAATTGGACAATTAGCCCAGTCAAACACATACACAATATATATATACATACATATATATATATATATATATATATATATATATATATATATATATATATATATATATATATATATATATATATATATATATATATATATATATGTGTGTGTGTGTGTGTGTATGTATGTGCGTGTGTTAAACATACTCTAAAAGAATAAATACGTAATATCTGATTTTAGATGAATAAGTTAAAATATTTCAAAGCAACCACAAAATAAAAAATATAAAAACGAAGAAAAGATTTCAACAAAAATAAACGTTCATTACAGAGTTTTACTTACGAATAAGATAAAATAGTTATAATTTTTATTTTTCCGATTTTTTTTGGTAAAAAAAAAAGCCTGTGAACATTCAATTAAACCTAAGTCATTATTCAATCATAACTATTACTATGATTTTCACAGCTGTTTCCATGCCGTCACAAATGAGATTAATAAAACACAAGTGCTAGATGAGAAGTCTCGACACTAAGGATATTACGCAACGTCTAGAAGCTTGGATTAAGGTATATTTATTCTGTATTTTTACGCAGAGGTCAGTAGTGAGAGAAACTGTTTGGACGATACAGGTCTCGGTAAGACAGGTCCTGGGACGACCGCAATACTTTTCGTATCGTCATTATTATTTTTGGTGAAGAAATCCACAGTGGTGTGAATGCAAATATAAATTAGAATTATATATACCAACGAGAGCTTTCGAGAACCTGCTCGATTCTCCATCATGATGTAAATGTAAATGTATATTAGAAATATATATAGAAACGAGAGCTTTCGAAAACCTACTCGATTCTCATTTGAGAGAATCGAGCTGGTTCTCAAAAGCTCTCGTTGGTATATATATTTCTAATTTATGTATTTACATTTACACCATAGCGGATTTCTTCACCATTCCGTGACTCATGCTGCTATTATTATTATTATTATTATTATTATTATTATTATTATTATTATTATTATTATTATTATTATTAATAACAAAATAATTTTTATAAAATTTGTTCCGATAACTAATCATCTAATCGAAAACATTAAACATGTTTAGCATATTAATGACTGGAAAGTGTCAAAATGATAAAGTAGAGTTCACCTTAAAAAAAGAAGAAAAAAAAAAAAACCCGTTGAGTATTTTACTTTCAAAGTCTTACGTAAAGGGCAACTGAATACTCTGTTCTGTGGTATGCTGTAGGGGAAAGAGAAAAGTATGATTCAAGGAATAAGAGCGCTTTATAATACCTATATAATACCTACTCTGTCAGTTTTTTTTTTTTTTTTGCCTCATTATGCTGATTGTTCCTTACGGCTAATTTTCGTTTCAAGTTTAAGAAATGCTTAATATATTAAAATACGGGATCGCGAAATATATGTTAACCTAGTTAGGACATTTCAACTCTCACGGCAGATTTCATAAGCAATCATAATTATGGAAGTGTGAAAACAACAAAAGTATATCTGCTAACCTTTCGTTTTTTACAAATTCAGGTTTATGAAAATTACCGTTGAATACCCTGATGAAACCCAGACAATATGTAAGAAAATTAAATGGACTAAAACCACAATATATATAATAAAATGAAAATGCCTAAAATGACCTGGAATATATTCAAAATTATAAAGGCAGATCACGATGGAGCCTTTAATATTTCAGGGAAAATTATTAATGGAATACATTTATAATGCAACATGTACATTACTGTATATAAGTTACTTGTATACGGTACTTGAACGTCAGTTCATATGCTGAGAGAGAGAGAGAGAGAGAGAGAGAGAGAGAGAGAGAGAGAGAGAAATGGATTACAATTTATAATTTCACTTTTGCTTTCCTTGAAAACAGAGCGAGAACATGCACACAAACTCACCGAAACCACTTTATATTCATAGTTACACAATAAGCCAGAGAGAGAGAGAGAGAGAGAGAGAGAGAGAGAGAGAG
>NC_089796.1:6670000-6680000 GCF_040412425.1 Macrobrachium rosenbergii | reverse complement strand
GATAGTGATTGCAAACGATGAGAAATCGGATGAAATTATATATCCGTGTATATATGTTATGCATTGCTGTTTGTGATTATGATTGCATATAATATACTCAGTAGTAAGAAGTTTCGCAGATGACACAAGAATAAGTAGAGAAATTGCTTGTGATGAAGATAGGAACTCATATAAATAAAATATATAAATGGGCAGAGATAAATAGGATGGTATTTAACTCTGATAAATTTGAATCAATGAACTATGGTGATAAAGTAGGAATGCTATATGCATATAAAGGACCTAATAATGAGACAATCACAAACAAGGAAGCAGTTAAAGACCTATGTTGAATAAATATGTTATGCAATGATCAAATAGCAATTATTGAAAGTGCAAAGTAAAAATGGGAATGTTGTTCATTTCAAAACAAGAAAAATGAACACATGATTATGCTTTATAAAACACAATATTTAATATTGCAATTTTGGTACCTAACAGTTGCAAAAGAGAGTGTACAAAGGTCATTTACAGTAGAATTTAAGGACCTGACTACTTACAATTCTTAAATTTATATAGTCAAAGGAGAAGAGAACCTACATGGTAATTCAAGCATGGAAACAGATATTTATCATGGAACTAAAATTAAAAAAGAGCAAGCAGAGGTAGATTAATAGTGCCAAAAACTATACCAGGAAAATTAAGGAAAGCACACAGGACATTAATCCACCACGCACCAGCATCGATAATGCAGCGTCTATTCAATGCGCTACCAGCTCATCTGAGGAACTAACAGGAGTGAGCTCTCTATCTAAGATGCATCCCAGACCATCCAAGACTGGAAGATGCAAAATATCTGCTTAGCAACTCTCTCATCAAAGGCGCCTCACTCCTCTCCTGTAAGGTAAGGCAATCACAAGCGTCCAATTTTTCAAACTCACATTTCCCAACAATCCACTTCTCTGCATTAAATATAACTGTGCTTCTAATTACATTTATCGTTACTCACCCCGAAAATAGCATATCTTTCGCGGCTCACATATTTGCATCATACCTGAAAGTGAGAAAAAATGTAGCATGAATTTTGAGCAAGATAAACAAGAAGGGGAACATTCTAATAAATGTTTATCTAATCCTTACTAATTAGTACATGATATTGCTAAGTACTATGTAAAGTACATATTTAATTTCGAAGTTGCATGACTGATTAGTTGTATATTTTCGGACACTCACAACATACGCGCGTACGAGAGAGAGAGAGAGAGAGAGAGAGAGAGAGAGAGAGAGAGAGAGAGAGAGAGAGAGAGAGAGAGAGAGAGTTATTGTATGCTCAAATGTAAAAATGGAGAGCATTTTTATATCTCCCAAAAATAATTAGCTTAACTTATACCTTTAACATCCGAAACCCAATAATGACCCATCATCTTTTGCTCCAGACCGCTAAGGTTTGCTGCAAAGTTTCAATGCAATGCCTTTTCACCCTAGCTTAAGAACGGCATAGGTTCATAAATCAAACGACACCATAAAAAAAAGTAAATTATGCGGCGTATAATCAAGGCCACCGAAAATAGATATATCTTTTGATGGTCTAGGTATAATGCTGTATGAGCCGCGGCCCACGGCCCCGTGGTGGCCTGGTCTATATCGCTGCCAGGAGCACGATTATGGCTAACTTTAACCTTGAATAAAATAAAAACTACTCAGGCTACAGGTCTGCAATTTGGTATGTGTGATGATTGGAGGGTGGATGATCAATATACCAATTTGCAGTCCTCTAGCCTCTATAGCCTTTAAGATCTAAGGGCTGGTAGAAAAAGTGAGAACAGAAAAAAGTGCGGACAGAAAAAGTGCGGACAGTAAAAAGTGCGGACGGACAGACAAAGCCGGCACAACAGTTTTCTGTTCAGAAAACTAAAAGGCTAAAATAATTACGAAGCTTTGGCCATGTCAATGGCGCTTTTGAAGCAAAATCTAATGATGCCCTTTCTTGGAACACTAGGGCTTCTTTGCCCCGTAAAATTGGTCTTTGATAATAACAAAATATTAGGATTTTTATAATTTTTTTTTTTTATCCAGGACAAAATTTCAGAGCTTGAACTTTATTGTACTTCTCCATGTATTAGGCTTTGATTTTAGCAAGACTTAATACTTTACATGATCTTGATCTTTTCAAAGTTTTCAGTTATTTTTTTTATAAATTCGATACACTAGCCTAGCCGTTCTAACGTTTAAGCTTTTGGATCTAATATTTAGAGTAACCAAAGCTTGCGCAGAACAGCTTCAAAAAGAACCATTCTTCCTTATCGTAAGAACAACGGCGGAAAAAAACAACAACGAAACAACCCTCCCCCTCCCTTGACGGATTACGAAATCTACTTTCACTCTTCATAAAAAAA
This sequence comes from Macrobrachium rosenbergii, assembly GCF_040412425.1. Classification (NCBI taxonomy): domain Eukaryota; kingdom Metazoa; phylum Arthropoda; class Malacostraca; order Decapoda; family Palaemonidae; genus Macrobrachium; species Macrobrachium rosenbergii. Next base: position 6,677,625 of record NC_089796.1, on the reverse strand, counting down.
AAGCTGTTACGGAAGGAGTTGCCCTGAATAACCTCTTCCCAGAACAAGCTTACCAAGAACAACTTCGAAACAACCATTCTACCTTCCCGTAAGAACAACAACGGAAAAAACAACGACAACAACAACCCTCCCTCTCCCTTGACGGATTACGGAATCTACTTTCACTCTTCATAAAAAACCAATTGGGGAAGTTTCCATCGTTCGCAGAGCTACAGCGTTAACGAATCACCTTCCGCAAACACTTCGCCGGAGAACCTGCTGCGATTTCCCCGAAGTTGGCTCATTAAGGAAGTGTGCAGCCTTCGAAGTAATTAGGGCGCAGATCCTCGAGGCCCGACATCTCGAGTATTTCAGGCGATCCTCGAAGCCCGGAGCTCGAGGGCGTGAGTGAGTTTCTCGAGTACCCGACGCTGAGGCGGTGCATGTAACGGCAGCCGTTTTAATTATGAAGATCGAGTGATTATCCGAGATTAATTGGTTAATTAAAGGAGTTCTGGCATTGCAAACTCCTCGCGAGAAGAGTTCTGGTAATGAAGGAAGGATCAGGCTCCAGGCAATACTACGTTAGAGAGTATAAAAATAGATATACATGCATTCACTAACACGCACGATATATATATATATATATATATATATATATATATATATATATATATATATATATATATATATATATATATATATATATATATATATATATATATATATATATATATATATAAAATAATATATATATATATATATATATATAAAATAACATATATGAATAAATCAATGAAGATTTAAAAATATCATGATGGTGAACAAACAAATTCAGTCCATTTCCGTATGACAATTATCATGAGCAGATATTCAACCTAAAACCAGATCATTCACTCTTATTAACACCAATACAAATCATTCAGTTTTACTAATACTAATAAAAATCATTCACTCTTATTAACACAAGTACACAACATTCACTCTTACTAACACTAATACAAATCATTCACTCTTACTAACACTAATAAAAAATCATTTACTCTTATTAACACCGATATAAATCATTCACTCTTACTAACACTAATAAAAATCATTCCCTCTTATTAACACCAATACAAATGATTCACGCTTATTTACACTAATACAAATCATTCAATCTTTGTGACACTAATGCAAAGCGTTCACTCTTATTAACACAAATCATTCACCCTTATTAACACTAGTACAGATCATTCACTTTTATTAGCAATGATACAAATCATTCACTCCTATCAACACTAATACAAATCATTCACTCTTTTTAACACTAATACAGATCACGTACTCTTATTAGCACTAATATATATCATTCACTCTTATTAACACTAATACAGATCATTTACTCTTATTAGTACTAATACACATCATTCACCCTTATTACCACTAATACGGACCATTCACTCTTACTAACACTAATACAAATCATTCAGTATTATTAACAACAATACAAGTAATTCACTCTTACTAACACTAATACAGATCATTCACTCTTATTAACACAAATGCTAATCATTCACTCCTATTAACACTAATACAAATCATTCACTCTTATTAACACTAATGCAGAGAAGTGATGCACAAATGCAAAGTCAATAAAATTCCTTAAATAGACTCAATGAAAACCTCTGTAAATCCTCAGTTCAAAAAAAAAAAAAAATCAACAAAATGATAAATGTAACTGTGAACAGAATTAGGTTTTATTGAGACCTCTAACAATCAGCCAAAAAAAAAGTACAGATCAATTATATCCACATTAATTAAATCACACAGACACACAAAACCCTTTAATCCGTTCTGGCCGAGAATTACAAGGATTAAAAATTCATGATTGCTTCAATAAGCTAATTGAGTTTCATTTGATTTTCAGACCGCAAGTTGATAAAGATTGGTCAGGCACTTAATGACTGTTTGATTATTTCTATGTACAGTAATCGTTTACTCTTTTAAATAGATTGCATTTTCTTTTTATTATTTTGCGGATAAAGATACTGCATTATTAATTATAAAGCATATTTATTATTATTATTATTATTATTATTATTGAAATCATGGCCGTCTATTCATTGAAGTTTGTTTAAAACAGGTTCTTCTTCCGAGATATTATTATTATTATTATTATTATTATTAGCTGAGCACGATAAAACCTGGTACTGTTTTATCTATGTTGATAATTCGAAAACTTTATACTTTATATATAGTTCTATTAAAGCTCATGATTTCTCTTTAGTATGCCAAATAACTGCATATAAATATTTTATACTTAATAACTCCTTATTTCAATGAATATCAAAAGCAAACCTCCCTCAAAAAATTAATGTCATTGTAACTTTTGAACTACAAGTTCCTCAAAAGCAGAAAGGTATGCTTTGACCAAAAGGAATAATGTTTTGAAAATCAAACTGACATGCCTTTCACGAAATGTATTATTATAAGTATTAATATTATTATTATTGGCTCAGCTAAAGATTATTAAGTGACTTTTTAGAAACGATAACCTGGGAGAAATTGGTACATGCGCTCAGCTGGATTATGGTAGATTTATTTACTATGTGATCTTGTAAGGAATAAATATGGTAACGTATTAAAAATATCAATAAAACGAACTAGTGTACATACAACAGCATTTTGCATGCAGAAAAAACAAAATAAAGTAAATTTATGCATGAATATATTACTCCTCAGAAAATAACTAATACATATCAAGACATACTTAATATACACATATATATACATAAACACACACACACATACTCTGTGATTCATTACATTCACACATGAAATAAACTTATTTCATATTTTAATTCTGTGCAGGTAAAATGTCAAAAGGACATATACTCAGCAAAACTCCATTTCCCCAACTTGGGATTGACAACTGTCACTGCCACAATCGCCCTTTAAATGCCGAATCAAAGATGAAAAATCCCCTCGCGATCAACAGAACCAAAAATAGACACCCAGACCGAAAAAAGGCAAATATTCTTTTCGATTCCTCCCTCCTTCTCTCGCGACCGGGCGCCTGCCTCAAGCACCCAACCAGTCTGCGCCTTCCCTTGCCGGGACCCCGAAAAAGTCAAGATTAGCATCAAAGGAGCCGACGCTATTGCTGATTGATGCAACTCGCACAAAAGGCTGACGGAGGGGAAATGCAATCGACAACTGTTGCACTTTTTTTTTTCGGGAAAATGCTACGACTGCATTGTTGAGAGTTTATCTCGCTCTTCCGTGCGGTGGCTCAGGAGGAGGAGGAGGAGGAGGAGGAGGAGGAGGAGAAAGTGTAGGAGAGGAGGAGGAGGAAGTGTAGGAAAGGAGGAGAAAAGGAGGAGGAAAAAGTGTAGTAGAGGAGGAGGTCGAGAAGTGTAGGAGGAGGAGGAGGAGGGAAGGGAGGAGGAGGAGGTATAAGAGAAAAGGAGGAGGAGAGGAGGGAAGAGAGGAGGAGGAGGAAATGTAGGAGAGGAGGAGAAAAGGAGGAGGAGGAGTCGGAGGTATAGGAGAAAGGAGGAGGAGGAGGAGGAGGAAGAGATATAGGAGAAAAGGAGGAGAGGGGAGGAGGTGGAGGAAGTGAAAGACAGGAGGAGGAGGTATAAGAGAAAAGGAGGAAGAGGAAGAGGAGGAGGAAGAGGAAGTATAGGAGGGGAGGAGGAGGAGGAAGAAAGGAATAGGAAGAGAGAGAGGGGGGGGATGGGGCGGGGTGGGAGAGGAAGGGAAATGAAAATAACTTCTTTCATTATTGTCAATAAAATTCCTACTTTTCTTGCGCTTTGAAAGGGGCAAAAAAGGAAGCTCAAAACTTTCACGTTTTTAAAAATATATTTTTGAAAGGGACGCTCTTTCTTTTCTTTGCGTATTTTGCAAGATGGGGTTTGGAATGGGAAGAAGAACCTGAAGATGGACGTTTTAGCGAGATTTTTACTTTGCGTTTTTTGGGCCAAAAAGAAGGGAGTTTAAAAGGATTCATTTCCTTATCTATTACATGAAGTCATTTTTCTTTTTGAGAGAGAGAGAGAGAGAGAGAGAGAGAGAGAGAGAGAGAGAGAGAGAGAGAGAGAAGAATGTGAACTTTTCAACCTTTTCAAAAAATTTCTAATTTCTTTGTAGGAATTATTGGATTGAAGACTTGAATTTTAAGACGATGGTGGACGAAAACAAAGCTTTTCTTTAAGAAAAAATATTACTTTTACCTCTTTTTGGTGAATGGAAGTGATGCATGAGGAAGTACAGAACATTTTTTTTTTTTTTCCGATAGATTTTTTAGAAGGTTTGGGTGGGGGAGATGGTGGAAAAGGACGTTAGTAAAATATTCTACTGATTTATTTTCGAGGAAAGATGACAACTATCTATCTATGTATCTATGTATCTATCTATCTATCTATCTATATATATATATATATATATATATATATATATATATATATATATATATATATATATATATATATACACACATACAACATACACACACATATATATATATATATATATATATATATATATATATATATATATATATATATATATATATATGTGTGTGTGTGTGTGTGTGTGTGTGTTTTGAGTTGGTAGCTTTCGACAAACTTTGAGATCATTTTTTCGACTGGAAAAAAAAACCCTCTTACTAATATTTCTGAAGCAAGTGATGGACGATGGAAGGGCGGCAAAAACAAACGTCCCTCTGGCCTTTTCCGTAGTGTTCAAAACGTTTCACGTTAACCTCAAAGCAAGAGAGAAACTAAAACGAATACTTCCCGCCCCCCGACCCTTTTTCACAGTGACATAAAGTTTCATTTTAAGGTTGGAGGAAGAGGGGGGCTAAAAACGAACATTTTCTTCCCTGTTCCACAGCGATGCAAATGTTTTAGTTTCATGTTGATGGAGGAGGGGGCTACATGCAAAAGTTTTCTCAATTTCTTCAGTAGTGATACAACCAGAGGGTTAAAAGAATGTTTTATTTTCCTTTCCACTGCAGTGAAGCAAACGCCTCATATGAAGTTTTTAGGAGCAGAGAGCTACCAGACGGGTAAAATAAATATTTAGCTTGCTTTCTTCACACTGGCAAAAACGTTTTACCTTAAGGACAAAAACTGAATTTATTTCTTTCCGTTTCCAAAGAGACAGGCGTTTCTATTAAGGTTCAGAGAACAGAATGCAAAATAAGGTTTGATTTCAAGGTTGAAGAAGCAGTGGGTGCTCAAACGAAACATTTTCTTTGCCTTCTCAAAGGCAACATGAATATTTCCTATTGCGTTTGAAGGGGCAGAGTGCTAAAACGTTTATTTTCATCCTTTATTCAGACTGACAACCTTTTTTTTCGGTTGAGGGAGAGCACGCTAGAAACAAATATTTTTTTCTTCTTATTTCCCTTTTAGTTTTCTGTAAAAGAAAACTGCTGTGCCGGCTTTGTCTGTCCGTCCGCACTTTATTCTGTCCGCCCTCAGATCTTAAAAACTACTGAGGCTAGAGGGCTGCAAATTGATATGTTGATCATCCACCCTCCAATCATCAAAAATACCAAATTGCAGCCCTCTAGCCTCAGTAGTTTTATTTTAGCTAAGGTTAAAGTTAGCCATAATCGTGCTTCTGACAACGATATAGGACAGGCCACCACCGGGCTGTGGTTAAAGTTTCATGGGCCACGGCTCATACAGCATTATACCGAGGCTACCGAAAGATAGATCTATTTTCGGTGGCCTTTATCTGATTATACGCTGTAGCAGCTATACAGAAAACTCGATTGCGCCGAAGAAACGAGCATAGCTAAGAACAGAAGTGTTAGTATAGAAATTAGCGCAAACATGTGGCTCGATAAGTTTGTAAAATTTCTTACAAATCTTTTTGTAAAACTACGATGTAAAGTGTCTGCAAAATTCACATTAGGAAACATGCATTAAAAGTCCGGATGAAAACAGTGTAATATTCACTATAATTACGTGATGAAACTTATATTCATTATAATTACGTGATGAAACTTAAATAATAACTTTGGAAAAACTTCAGTATTAAAAAGATTTAAGAATTACTGCATAAACACAAAACTTCAGCAAACAACCCTTCATAAAACTTCAGCACAGAAACTCAGGTGACTCTTAAGAATAGTCAATAAACCAAATTTCATAAAAAAAGGTTCAGGTTACAAAAAACACTGTCGTCAAATCACATATAAAAACAAACACAGGTAAAGCCTTCGTTCACCATTCCGGACGTTATTGAGTCGCGTTCCTTGGCCATAAAGACACGCCCTTATCCGTTCCCCCTTGCGTTCATTCATCCACAGAATCCCCAACAAATCCGGGCGAGTCTCCCAGCAGTTAATTATGTTTATGCAAATGTAAGTCAACAGTGAATATCTGCATAATGGCTACGCTGGGGATGACAGTCCTTTCCACACTTTTGACGCTGGCTTAAGTGGCCTGTTATCACGAGGGCATTTTGGTGTTAGATTAAACACGGGGTAGCAGTAAAGGTTTCTGTGTTTTATACAGTATATATATATATATATATATATATATATATATATATATATAATATATATATATATATATATATATATATATATATATATATATATATATATATATATATATATATATATATATATATATATATATATATATATATATATATATATACAGTATATTGCTGTACGTATACAAAGATAGAACACACACTAATACATATAATATATATACATATATATGTTACGCAAAATGTGGATAATTGCCAAATGTGTACATTTTGCAATTAATTTTGCCTATTGTGTACAATTTGCAGCGCTTGGTGCCGATTGTGCACAATAGGCAAAATTGATTGCAAAATGTACACATTTGGCAGTTTTTCTACTTTTTGCAAGGACATTTTGCCAAATGTTAACATGATTTTGCAACAGTATTTTGCCAAATGTTAACAGATTTTTTTTTGTTCCAGTGGCATGTCGGACTTTAAAGAACAGTTTGAGCAGAAGATTCGAAATTCTCAGACTAAGACTAATATGAAACACTTCTTGTTTACGAGCTGAAATCGTGCAGTTGGGCAAGGAGGAGGGCAGTTAAACCAGATCTACCAGCTCAGTAGCAACTACCGTCTCGCCCACCTCATCTTCCCTGCTACTGCAGAGGTCTGTCGTACCAACTCACAAGTGGCATGTCGGACTTTAAAGAGCAGTTTGAGCAGAAGTTGGACAACTTATTACAGTCTAAGAATGACAATGTGGTCATTCCTCGTAAAGAGAAACGTGCACAGTGGATAGCTCAGCTGCTTAAAATTGAAAAGGAAGGGCCTAAAACCAGCGATGACTATAATATGAAAAAAAGATTCGAAATTCTCAGTTGGTGACGATGACCGACTTATTCAGAAGCGTAAAGGATTGGAAACTGAATTTAAGTTTATAGTGTGCTTTGAGGAAGTTCATCAGGCCATTTCGGTCGCGCATTCAGCTGTGGGTCATGGCGGTGAAAAGAAAACTTTCAAAGAAGGACAAAAGAAGTGGGCTAATTTGACTATGCAGTGCTGCCAGATGTTCATAAGTTTTTGCATTGAGTGTCAAGAGAAGAAAAAACGCAGAGTACATAAAGGTCTGGTGGTGAAGCCTGTTAGAAGCGAGACTATTTTTT
>NC_089796.1:6615000-6665000 GCF_040412425.1 Macrobrachium rosenbergii | reverse complement strand
GGAAATGTTAACAGCTTTCAAAACATAGCTCTTTATATTTATTGAAAATGGCCAAGAAACAAAGGATGGAGAGGAACAGAGAAAGTAAAACTACATTAAAAAAAGAAGGACGGATAGATAAAAATTAAAAGAAATTTTCAAAGATGAAACATCGAACTTCCGGCATATTACAATGAGCTTCTGTGTGCGTCATCTAAAAAAAATTATAAGTGAATAACAATAAAGAAAAATAATCGACCAGGAGTCTAATCCAGTCGGTAATTTCATTTGCCTTCTTTGTGGGTGCTTGCTAACAAAAAAAACATATAAATAAATAAAGACTAAAAATATATAACAGGGAATTCAAAAAGGAAGAAAACGTATGAATTATAAAAAAAATAAAAAAAATCAATCGAGTTTTCTCGGCGTATAAAGTTTTTATGAAGTTTTTTGTTTCTGTAAACGAATATATAAAGAATAGCGGGAAGAGAAAGAAAGCAATAACGCAAAAATCTTAAAAGGAAACGAAATCATGTTTTTTGTAGATAAAATTAAACTTGGTGAGTGCCTTATAAAAACAGATATATATATATATATATATATAATATATATATATATATATATATATATATATATATATATATTTATAATATTTATACATATTTATACTATATTTAAATATATATTTATACAAATATGAATATATATATATATATATATATATATATATATATATATATATATATATATATATATATATATATATATACATACATACATACACTGTATATGCACACGTGTTCCGCCCTGCTGAAAACATCCCCTCTCAGGAAACGTGTGTCTCATCTAATAAAAAATGCACGGCTACACAGCTAGAGCACACGTAGCAAAACATGCACAAAACATTAAAAGGTGATCTCATGCTAATTAATGCTCATATATACAAAAGGCGTTCCCTGTCACCCTGCCACACCCGACATGTTGTTGTCACTCAAGCTGTTGTTGTCACTGTTGTTTTCTTTGTTGTATCTACTGATTTTATCGTCGACCTTGTTACAAAAGTTCAGTCATTTTGCTGTAGCAATTTTGTGTTTAACTTTTTATATTAACTTGTCAACGATGTTGTTGCTGTTCTACCAAGTCTCCTTTATTGCTGTTGTAATTTTGTTGTTACTTCTGTTGTAATAACAATGACGATGTTACTTTTCGAGCAAGTCCCCGTAATGGAAGACTTGCTGGAGTTACTTGATATATATTTATATCAACTGGAAGGAAATATCATGATGCCTGGAAATCCTGGAGTGAAGATATCTCTAATGGCAAGCAAGTATACGAATGGTTTTGTCAACTAGTTGTCCTGAAAAATGCGCCGAAGTTTCTTCGGCGCAATCGAGTTTTCTGTACAGCCGCTACAGCGTATAATCAAGGCCACCGAAAATAGATCTATCTTTCGGTGGTCTCGGTATAATGCTGTATGAGCCGCGGCCCATGAAACTTTCACCACGGCCCGGTGGTGACCTATCCTATATCGTTGCCAAAAGCACGATTATGGCTAACTTTAACCCTCAATAAAATAAAAACTACTGAGGCTAGAGGGCCGCACTTTGGTATGTTTGATGATTGGAGGGTGGATGATCAACATACCATTTTGCAGCCCTCTAGCCTCAGTAGTTTTTAAGATCTGAGGGCGGACAGAATAAAGTGCAGACGGACAGACAAAGCCAGCACAATAGTTTTCTTTTACAGAAAACTAAAAAGTGCTTCTTCAGCCTGAGATAACCAGATGCGGTGCTTAATAAAAAGTGCAAAAATTCCTTAGAACCAAAGAGATGATTTGTATCTATTTTTCAGTGTGAAATTCTGTGTCATAAATTTCATTTGCTCTAAAATTCCTATGACTATTTGTCGCCGATTTCTGAAGTCTGGTGAAATTTTCAGTAACGCTCGGGCATTTTCAACAAAACAGTGGCATTGACCTCATACTCATTAACCTTATACTGTTTTTACTCGGCTACTGGATTCTCCGCAATAAAACCCCAGGCATTCCCGCTCAATATAAATGAGGCTTTCCTCATTTATTGCAGACTGGGAGAAGATGTGCACAATATATTTACTTAGTTTCGTTCTGGTAAAGGGAAAAATATTATGTGCAGGAGACTGATGGACTTTCCAAGCTAAGTCTTGATGATATGGATATTTCAGTTGTTTGGGAGGTGAAATTCATTTTCCTTTACTGACATGATTTAGATTTTCATTTCCTTTCCAAGAGACACAAAAGCAGCCTGCTCTTATAAATATTCATCTGTTTTCCAATAGTGCCTACCGCATTGTCATTTTTCGGTATGGTGTAGGTACATCAATTTTGCGTTCCTTGCCTAACGTCAATTATCTCATTTCTGTCCATTTAATATTTTCACTAGCATTATTTAAGTATTTTAAGTTTCTATTACATCTAATAAACACCATGGCTGACCTCTACTCAAAGAAAAAAAAATTGAAATGATAACAATTACGAAATGTTTTTGTGGCGTCGCTTATGGCGATTTCACCAATGTTAAAAGAGATGTCGCAAAGGTCTTGCAGTGTTCCTGTGTCCTCTGAAGCACTGTTGAATTATTTTTCAACTTCGCATGCAACTTATTTTTGAAACAGTTCACCCATAATTTGCTTTGTTGCTAGATCTTGCAAGAGACTTTATTTCCATTTAGAAAGTATTCCTAAAGTTCCTTTAATCATTAATTTAAAATTTAATCTATTTGCCGTTGGATCTACGAGCAATATTTTTAATAATATTAATCTAACGCTTTAAGAAAGCATATACAATTTTGATTGTAGTGAACTTCGATGCAAAATCTGGGAGAGATTTTGCTTCCCCTTCTTACTGTCGAGATTTTCACCTCGGAGAATTTCCCTTGAAGAAGTTTACGGGATTACAAATTAAATGGATCTTATCCGATGACCGCCGTCCTGCGACCTTTCAGCCTGAATTCCTATCTAATCTAGGTCTTCATCTATGGAATGGAATTCAAAATTTAGGCCAAAGGCCAAGCGCTTGGACCTATGAGGTCATTCAGCGCTGAAAGGGAAATTAAGAGTAGAATGTTTTTAAAGGTGTAACAGGAGGAAAACCTCGCAGATGCACGCTGAAATAAATGTTAAGAGAAGGTGGAAAGTAAGATGGGAGAAAGAGAGTAAGAATGGAGGTAGAGTAAAAGTAATGAAAGGGGTTACAGCTAGGGGCCGAAGGGACGTTGCAAGGAACCTCAAGTATGACGGCAGCACCCTCCTACGGGGAACGGAAATGGGTAAATGTGCTTTTCTAGGCCACTTCCAATATGGTCAAGAATCTGTAAGATGAAACGTTTCAACTGCGGGGTATCGCATTCCCTCCCAGGTCTCAAAAAATATATATTCAATTCATTCTTGTTGTAATTATTCAAGTTAAATGACGTCCATTCACGCTCCCTGGATTTAAGGATCAAATCTCATCAAATTCACTGTAACTTACTGAGGGAGAGACCGTAATCTAATTTCGCGTAATGCTCAAAATACATTTTGGTAGAAGCGTCTTCGGTCGAAACGCTTCGTCTGCGATTTCTTGACGAGAGGAAAAGAACCAGATTTGCTTATTCATCTTTAATTAGACCTTGATTTGGATTGACATGGGAGAAGGGTCTTGCAAATTGCCTCATTATGCAGGAAAAGGGGGCGTCATGAGTAATTAGCGCAATTGTATTTACGATTAGTAATGCATTCTTGGGATTTCACGTAAAACTCATTCCGCTCATTAGAGAAACCAGGATACTTTTTAGCTTTCTGCAAAACAAAACTATTGTGCGGCGTTGTCTGTCCGTCCGCACTTTTTCTGTCCGCCCTCAGATCTTAAAAACTGAGACTAGAGGGCTGCAAATCGGTATGTTGATCATCCACCCTCTAATCATCAAACATACCAAACTGATGCCCTCTGCATCAGTGGTTTTGATTTTATTTAAGGTTAAAGTTAGCCATAATCGTGCTTCTGGCAACGATATAGGATAGGCCACCACCGGGTCGTGGTTCAAGTTTCATGGGCCACGGCTCATACAGCATTATACCGAGATCACCGAAAGAAACTTCGGCGCATTGTTTACTTTTTTACGTTAATTTCGTATAATTTTCTTATAAAAGTTCAATGCTTGGGTCCGATTCACTTTGCTTGCTCAGATTTCATAAGCAAACTCCAGTTATGCGTCATGGTTATGGGTCACGTTAAGGACCGATAGACGTCGAATTTAACAGCAATTGCATTTCTGGAGGACGCAGCATTTATCCTGGACCAAAATCCATCCCAAGGCTGTACAAGGTGAATTTAATAAGACGCGTAAATGTGCGTCTCATAACAAATGCAAGCACTCCCTTGATGCATTTCCTGCGGCCTGTAAAAATAGATTTATAGATTTAATGAAATAGCTTTTATAGATTTACTGGAATAGATATATACATTTCAGTACATTTATTGAAATAGATTTATGGATTTACTGAAATAGATTTACAGATTTATATATTCACTGAAATATAACATTCAATACCATTCTGTGAAGATTTATAATTTATAGATTTATTGATGTATTGAAATAGATTTGTAGATTTACACAATATCAGTTGGAATATAACATTCAGTATCTTCTGAATAACCCAAATTAAAAATTAAAAACTTCTCTTCACTCCTTTCCATGATCCAAAAGCTGTATTTGATTATCGAGACCAGTGATCTAAGCACGACAGTTCTTTTTATTTTCTTATTATTTTTATTCATTTACTTTTTAAGAAGGAACCCGAGGCGGGCATTGCAGCCTTCTTAGTTTTCTGTAAAAGAAAACTATTGTGCCGGCTTTGTCTGTCCGCCCTCAGATCTTAAAAACTTCTGAAGCTAGAGGGTTGCAAATTGGTATGTTGATCATCCAGCCTCCAACCATCAAACATACCAAATTGCAGCCCTCCACCCTCAGTAGTTTTTATTTTAGTTAAGGTTAAATTTAGTCCTAATCGTGCGTCTGACAACGATATAGGATAGACCACCGCCGGGCCGTGTTTAAAGTTTCATGGGTCGCGGCTCACACAGCATTATACCGAGGCCACCAAAAGATAGATCTATTTTCGGTGGCCTTGATTATACGCTGTACAAAAAACTCGATTGCGCCGAAGAAATTTCGGCGCATTTTTTACTTGTTGTTTTTGTTCTGTTCAGTCCTAGACTAGCGAAGTGTAGTAGTAGGTTTGCCCATCCCACTGGCCATTACTATTGTAAAATGAGCTAAAAACTGAATGAGAATGACGTTATAAGATTCATCTCTACCAAACTATTCAAGGATTTTCACCAAATAGATTTACATAAGATAAACGAGAATGGGAATGATGGTACCATTCTTTCTCGATAAAAAAAAAAAATCCATGGGATATCATTAAAGGCAGGAATAAAATGACGAAGACATGGACATTCCATCAACATATTCTTGCGAAAAAAAAAAAAACAGATTTACAATGGTGAGACTGAGCAGTAAACGATATTAACAGTGGTGCGACCTTGCTCTACAAAACAGTACGAAAAGTCTGCTATGAAATTAAATGATTCGAGCAATAAATAAACAAATGAATAAATAAATAAATAAATAAATAAATAAATACAACCGCCCTGCCATTCCCTAGACTTCAAGAAACTCTTTGATAGTAATCTCTGCGGTGCCGAGAAACAGGAGGAGGAGGAGGAGGAGGAGGAGGAGAGGGGAGGCGGCATAGAAGTTGGTGGAGGGAGGGCATACTCAAGGTATGCGCTGACCCTGGCTGACCCAGAAGACGGGAAACCTGTAATATTACAGAAACCTAAAAACATGTCAAATACAGATGATTTTGAAGTGCTTGGACTGAGCGAAAACAAAGTGGTTCTTTTATGTCTTTGAATTGAGAATTTCGTTTTTTTTTTTTTTATTAATTTTGGTGTAAATAAATGAAATTTCAAACAAGTAAAAAACACATCCAGACTGAGGTTATTCATACGCATACAGTGTCCCCCTCGATAAATGCTTTGCACGTAAGGAGACAATACAATCTCTCTCACTTCTTCCTTTGAAAACAGTGTAATCAAGTATGTAAATTCGGGCGTGACTTCGATTTTACCTGAAACCCTTGCATGGTATTGTGTTTTCCATTCAGCGCTCCCTGCTCTTATGAAAACAAAGAGAGAGAGAGAGAGAGAGAGAGAGAGAGAGAGAGAGAGAGAGAGAGAGAGAGAGAATGAGAGAGAATGTGGTGAAGTGAGCTACATGCACGGGACAGCAATTTCAAATCTTCTGAGAGAGAGAGAGACAGAGAAAGAGAATGTGGTGAAGTGAGCTGGATGCACGGGACAGCAATTTCATATCTCGAGAGAGAGAGAGAGAGAGAGAGAGAGAGAGAGAGAGAGAGAGAGAGAGAGAGAGAGAGAGAGGGACGGGGAAGGCGGTGAGTTATGCAGATGGTATGACAATCTCATCTCCCTTCAGAGAGAGAGAGAGAGAGAGAGAGAGAGAGAGAGAGAGAGAGAGAGAGAGAGAGAGAGAGAGAGAGAGAGAGAGAGAGAGGAGGTGCAATAACAATTTCACCCTTCCTTTCTTCCCCAGTGTTACGTATGCATGCACAATAACAGTTAAACAAACATAGGGTTTCAGTCCCATTCTTTGATAAATCCCAAAAAATCATTATCTAAACAATATTCCATTAGCACTAACGCAAATTTTACAATATTTATTATAACAGTAATTATGACTATGTGAAATGAATGAATTTCGACATATACAACTAAAGAGCGGGCTTGAAGATCAAAACCTTATGATGCAATGTTTTGCTTGCCAATAAATTTGCTTCTGAATCTTTGCAGCATTGAATGACAGGCCTTGAATATATATAGAATATATATATATATATATATATATATATATATATATATATATATATATATATATATATATATATATATATATAAATCATAATTATATATATATTATATAAATATAAATCATAATTATGTATGTTATATAAATATATAATATATAAATATAATTATAAATATATATTACATATATATATATATATATATATATATATATATATATATATATATATATATATATATATATATATATATATATATATATATAAGCTATAGAGAGAGAGAGAGAGAGAAGAGAGAGAGAGAGAGAGAGAGAGAGAGAGAGAGAGAGAGAGAGAGAGAGAGTTGATTTAAAAAAATTGAAACGTATCTAGTGGTTCAAGGAGTCAAGATTTTTTTTAAGTCTAGATAAAAAAGATCTTCAAATTCATTCTGTAAAATCAATATTCCAAACTATTTAAACTTCAGAGAATTTCGACTGTCAAAATATTAGGAAATTACTTATCAATGACACTGCCATTAACCGAATAACTGGGAAGCCATTTCCTGCCCCTGTCGGCCAAACAAGGCTTCAAAACGTTCCCGTAACGAGTTCCTTGTAATTATCAGGTCATACATCGTAAATCACCCGCTCATTCTCGTTAATTGCTGATGATGATCTCGACCCTAATTTGCATAATCGCAAGAATTGCAAAGGCCTCTCTCGTTCTTTTCAATTCGTATGAATTGAGAAATGTACTGAACGACCTCGTTAATTGCTACTTAATGTCGTTCCCATTTAATTTTTTCTTGGGCCATTGCTAAGCTTTTAATGAGATCAAGGGTGCTGCGTGCAACTTCCTAATGAAGGGGCGTTGCTGTGATATTTCACTTCATTGGAAATCATTTCGAGTATTTAATATTCATGAAGAATGTGATCTGGATTATCAAGCATTTTGATATTGTTCTCTTTCATTCTCCTTCGCTCTAAGATCAGTTATCTTGTATTGATTTCGCTTCTTCTAACTCATGAATCAGGTTACATCTCGTCTTGATTTCGCTTCCTCTGCTTAAATCCTGTTATTCCTTCTTGATTTCACTTCTTCTAATTGAGAAATCCGGTTAATCCATCTTTTTACCCATCTTGATTTCGCTTCCTCTACTTCAGAAATCAGGCTAACCCATCTTGATTTCGCTTCCTCTACTTCAGAAATCCTGTTATTCTATCTTGATTTCGCTTCCCCTACTTCTGAAATCAGGTTACCCCGCCTTGATTTCACTTTTACTTCTGAAATCAGGTTAACCTGTCTTGATTTCGCTTCCTCTACTTCAGAAATCAAGTTACCCCGTTTTGACTTTGCCTTCAATCGCTCAATTTGCACATATTCCCTATCATCGTTTCTCGTTGTTTATTGCGACCTACTGCTACTTGCACCAGACTCCCATGATCTGTAGCAAGTCCGTCAGAGAAAGTCACTGGGCCCCATTCTCATTTGAAGGACTCTCCAACATTAAAATTTAACCAGGTCATTTTTAGAATGTCTCCTTTCCCTCTCGGGACAGAAGAGGAGGAAGTTTTATACAAAAATAATCCTGTTTTGGAGATCACCTCTAGTGGACAGGAGAGAGAGAGAGAGAGTTCCAAAGACGCTGCTCATATACGGTTGCACACGGCGGTCCGAGAGAGAGAGAGAGAGAGAGAGAGAGAGAGAGAGAGAGAGAAATCCTGCAAAAGGAGAACGTGACTAAACAATACAAGGGTTGCAAGCAGAACTGGGCAAGGCTAAATTTACTTAGTCTAATGCAAGATGTATTCAAAGAGATAAAAGCGAAACAGAACAGTGGGGAGTGCAGAGAGAGAGAGAGAGAGAGAGAGAGAGAGAGAGAGAGAGAGAGAGAGAGAGAGAGAGAGAGAGAGAGTATAAAAAAGTGTGAATAACGAAAAAGTCTAAAGTTTCTCTCTTCATATATCTGTCTGTCTTCCAGAAGGCAAACGTGACTGGACAATGCAAAAGTCGGAAGCAAATTTGCATCGTCTTTTGTCAGATGCATTCGAAAGATGTAAACTTAGAAACTGAACAAAGGTGCAAGCAAAGAGCTGCAGAGAGAGAGAGAGAGAGAGAGAGAGAGAGAGAGAGAGAGAGAGAGAGAGAGAGAGAGAGAGAGAGAGAGAGAGGTGCTGCACAATACTAAAAATTCAAATATATACTGTGCTTTAATTCTTTTTTCACATTTAAATGAGAGAGAGAGAGAGGGGGGCTGTACAATACTAAAAATTCAAATGTATACTGTGCTTTAATTCTTTTTCACATTTAAATGAGAGAGAGAGAGAGAGAGAGAGAGAGAGAGAGAGAGAGAGAGAGAGAGAGAGAGAGAGAGAGAGAGAGAGAGGTTGTACAATACTATACATTCAAATATATACCTTGCTTTAATCCTATATTCATATTTAAATGTGTGTGTGTGTGTGTGAGAGAGAGAGAGAGAGAGAGAGAGAGAGAGAGAGAGAGAGAGAGAGAGAGAGAGGCTGTACATTAAAATATTCAAATATATACTGTACTTTAATTCTTTTTTCACATTTAAATGAAAGAGAGAGAGAGAGAGAGAGAGAGAGAGAGAGAGAGAGAGAGAGAGAGAGAGAGAGAGAGAGAGGCTGTACAATACTATACATTTAAATATATACTTTGCTTTAATCCTCTGTTCATATTTAAATGTGTGTGTGTGTGTGTGAGAGAGAGAGAGAGAGAGAGAGAGAGAGAGAGAGAGAGAGAGAGAGAGAGAGAGGCTGTACAATACTAAATATTCAAATATATACTGTGCTTTAATTCTCTTTTCACATTTAAATGAGAGAGAGAGAGAGAGAGAGAGAGAGAGAGAGAGAGAGAGAGAGAGAGAGAAGACACGCTGAGCTGTAGTAAAAATTACACAATCTACTGTGAATTCATATGCTTAAATTTCCTTCACACAGTTAAAATCTATTAGAGACATGAAACTCTTGGTAAATATTGAGCGTATGCGTCGATCTACACACCACTAAATGGCACTATGGTGCCAGTGCCATAGTCACTATACCCAATGGAAATTCAAAATAAGTCATTACTTTGTACGATTTCATAAGTCCGGGAACGATGACATTCTCCCTCTTCCCCATCACTCGAAACTAAAATGAGAGCATGCTTTTGGTAAAACATAATTTAAACATAATCATTAAAAGGAAAGTTGTGTTAATACCAAACTTTCCTTTTACTAACTCATGGATAGATGAAATAATTGGTGGAACACTACTGATGTAAAAATTATAGTATTACTTAATTTTATTCTCAGTGTCATATTCCTTTTTCCATTCTCAAACCGTTGTATTTTATTTCTTATTTTGCACCTCATTTGCAAAGCTTTGTCATTACATTTTCACCCACCTCCGCTCATTCCTTTGTTCCAGTTTCTTGCGTTTCGTCTCTTTCATTTTTATTCCTTTGTTGTAATTCCGACCTATTTCTTTTTTACCTTTCATTTATTTACTTATCAAATTATTTCGTCTTATTTTCATCCACTTCTTTGTTATCATTTAATCTCCTCCTCCTCCTGCTTTTCTTGTTTTTCTTAAAGAGAGAATAAAACAATCATCTGGCTTTATAACTTTGTCAAACCTAGCATCAGAAGGCGACAGGTGTTACATCAAACTCCTCTTCAAGGAAATTATTAAGTAAATTTTTGATTAAACAAAACATACTCATTAATAAAATAACCTTCCTATCTGTTATTTATACCATCGTCATATTTTACTCTTTCCTTTCTTTTTAGTTTTCTGTAAAAGAAAACTATTGTGCCGGCTTTGTCTGTCCGTCCGCACTCTTTTCTGTCCCCCCTCAGATCTTAATAACTACTGAGGTTAGAGGGCTGCAAATTGGTATTTTGATCATCCACCCTCCACTTATCAAACATACCAAATTGCATCCCTCTAGCATCAGTAGTTTTCATTTTATTTAAGGTTAAAGTTAGCCGTAATCGTGCTTCTGGCAACGATATAGGATAGGCCACCACCGGGCCGTGATTAAAGTTTCATGGGCTGCGGCTCATGCAGCATTATGCCGAGACCACCGAAAAACAGACCCATTTTCGGTGGCCTTGATTATACGCTGTAGCTTCTGTACGGAAAACTCGACTGCGCCGAAGAAACTTCAGCGCATCTTTCACTTTTTTTTTTGACATGAAGTTTCAGGATCAGAAGAAAGCACAAGCCTATACCAAGAAAATTCTCAAATAAACAACACCCTGTAAACAAGCGTATTCTTTGATCTTCATTTTGATTTCCTATCCAGTTCTTTCTTCTTCTTAATTATCAATTGTTTTCGTCTACCCTTTCAGCCGTCCTTTTCTTCCATTCTACAGTTTCAACTGGCAGTTTCTTCTCCTTAATTATCAATTTCTTTCGTCTATGTTGTCTCCCGTTTCCCCCTTTCTTTATTCAGCTTCATCAGTTCCACTGTTACTTTTCACCCATTTATCCATTCTCCTCCTCCTTCCTATTGTTTCCTTCTCGTAAGCACCTTCCCTTCTTCAGTTTGATAAGTTTCACTGTTATTTTTCACCCACTTATCCATTCCACTCCTCTTCCTCTCGCTTCCTTCTCGAAAGCCCAGAAAAGTCAGAACTGGTAACTCTAACCTGACAATCATCAAGTTTGGCATCAACGTGACGAGTGTCACATGGCTCCCGAGTAACTGCCTAGTTATGCAGTTGCTTCAAAGCTTCCGAGATAAAATTCAGATCCGATCAGTTGCTTTTTGACAGGCGGGTCTGATAACCTCCTCCTCCTCCTCCTCCTCCTTCCCTCTCTTAACTCGTGTTTCTTATTTGCCTCTCATTCAGATGCATTAAAGGATCTAGGCGTCTTCATTCCCAAGGCGAAGGGAAATAAGGATCTGAGAGAAATGTAGTACTTGGGAGGAATACTAAAAGAGAGAGAGAGAGAGAGAGAGAGAGAGAGAGAGAGAGAGAGAGAGAGAGAGAGAGAGAGTTTTTCGAAAGCAGAGAGAATAAGACTATTAAACAGTGGGAGCAAGCAAAAGTCACCCTCTCTCTCTCTCTCTCTCTCCCAAAGGCTAACGTGACCAAGCAAGACATGAATCTCGAGCAGAGCTCAGACCAAATTTACTTAGTCTTTTGCGAAAGATTTTCAGAGATATAAACGTAAAAACAAAATGACGGCATTTACAAACAGCCGTATAGAGAGAGAGAGAGAGAGAGAGAGAGAGAGAGAGAGAGAGAGAGAGAGAGAGAAGAGAAATTTCAATAACAATAACCATAATAATAAATTTGTACAAATGGGAAACTCTAAAAACAAGTACAGAGGGTCAACTTCATAAGCACCAAAAAAAAAAAAGTGTCCAATTACTGAAACAATAAGTGTCATGATTAACATCTTTTTGCAGGGCCAGCAAAAATTGCCGTCGAACACAATTAATCAGCAAAATGGCGAATGGTCCTGTAATCACTCGCTTTGGGAATAAACCAATCAGCCCCCGAAAATTCGGGAAGAAAATTCGCATTTCTGAAATTCCGATTGGCTCGTTAAAACGCCAATTCCCGTTTCGGGAATGACGATTAGGGGCCCCTTGAACGCGTTGGCAATCAGTCGCGTGACAATAGTAGTAAGAGAAGAGATAAAGAGGAGGAAACGTGAACAGTAATAAACTTTTTAAAATAAAATAAAAAGCTTATACCAAAATCATGCACATGAGTACTAATAGAGAATCTAAAGTTTCAAAAAAATTATATACATATACATTCATACACACACACACACACACACACATACACACACACACATATATATATATATATATATATATATATATATATATATATATAGTATATATATATAATATATATAAACACACATAGATAAACTTTTTAAAATAAAATAAAAACTTATACCAAAATCATGGACATGAGTACTAATAGGGAATCTAAAATTTAAAAAAATTATATATATATAAATATATATATATATATATATATATATATATATATATATATATATATATATATATATATATATATAGTATATAAACACACATAGACAAACTTTTAAAATAAAACAAAAAGCTTATACCAAAATGATGGACATGAGTACTAATAGGGAATGTAAAGTTTCAAAAAAATTATACATTTATATATATAAATATAAACATAGATATATACACACACATATGATATATATATGTATAATATATATATATATATATATATATATATATATATATATATATATATATATATATATATACATATGTGTGTGTGTGTGTGTATGTGTGTGTATTTATGCTACGGAATATAAAGAGAACTGGAAGGAATAAAATGAAAGACAAAACAATTTTAATAACGGGGATAAACTAGATCAAAATGAATGAAATCTCAAAAGCAAAACTAATCAGTACAAGTAACATAACAGTATTATAAGGGATAACACACATAAGCACAAAGTGACAATTAACAGCATTAAACGATAATCCTTAATATCCTTCAAAGAATGATCATATCCCAATAAAAGAAAGAAGGTTTTTTCACAGAAAATGATTTCAGCCCAATGACGAAAAAGATTAAGGGGATTCATTTGCTGAGCTTAATTCTTCCAATTCGGTTGATCTTGCGGCGCGAAAAAATTAGTTCCGGTGAATATCAGGTGTTATTGTTGAATAAAATAATAACTCATCAGCCGCGTCTACGAAATCCCTCAGCAAATATTGCATTAACGTCGATATAAACGACACTTTCCTTTCGGGACTAACGTCCTAATTTCACGTTAGTTTTCTTTGTAAAATTCTTTTCATGGGACAGATAACAGAAGGTTAGTATGATATTAAGTACATCGTTATCGAGCAAAACATACTTAAGAACTCTACCAACTGAAATAATATATATACATATATGTATATATATACATATATATACATGGATGTATGTATATGTGTATGTTCCAGCATAACTCTGAAACGCATGGAGGAATTTCCACCAAACTTGGTATACATATGACTTACTACCTGGAAAAGAATAATGTGGGGGTAAGACATCACCAATGGGCACCAAAGGGGGTAGGGATGGGAAGGGCTTCCTAGAAACGGGGCTGGTGTTGCCCGTAGACTTAATAACTAAATAAACCTTACGGGTTTATCATACCTCATTTCAACCGACTGAAGAAAACGAAAAAATTAAAGTCGCAGAGGCTGTGTGGTTGCGCTCTTACTGAAGGGAAGAAGTATATGCTTTGGGCGTGTTCTACGCTTTGAGTTTTTACCGTGCAACGCCGAGTACGTTAGCTAATAATATAATAATAATAATAGTAATAATATAATAATAATAATAATGTTACCAAAAACACATTTAATTCAACTATAATAATAATAATAATAATAATAATAATAATAATAATAATAATAATAATAATAATACCGTCGAAGAAGGAATTATCAATTCCCAAGAAACCACAGACCCTAAACACGTACACGAAAAGATTCTATCTCATAAATCAAGCCAATTTACAACCACCAATACCCTGAAGGAGATAATTAACTCTTTTTTTCACGGACTAGCAAAACTCATCTCCCAACACAATTCTTGTGCAAAAAAACCGCCGAATCCTGTGCTAATTACGCTTCGGACGACGGCAATCAACTCAGAATATTCAGGAAGAAAATCAGAGTATTAAAAATTCCGACTGGTCAGTTCAGTGGCCTGTTCCTGCTTCGTGTTAAGAGAGTGCGCGACCTTAAACAAGTAAAAAATGCGTCCAAGTTTCTTCGGCGCAATCGAGTTTTCTGTACAGCGTATAATCAAGGCCACCGAAAATAGACCTATCTTTAGGTGGTCTCGGTATAACGCAGTATGAGCCACGTGCCGTGAAACTCTCAGCCTGCCGTGGTGGCCCGTGTTGGTGCGTTGCCAGAAGCAAGATTATGGCTAACTTTAACTTTAAATAAAATACAAATTTCTGAGGCTTGAGGGCTGCAATTAGGTATGTTTGATGACTGGAGGGTGGATGATCAACGTAACAATTTGCAGCCTTCTAGCCTCAGTAATTTTCAAGATCTGAGGGCGGACAGGAAAAGTGCGAACAGAAAAAGTGCGGACAGAATAAATTGCGGACCGAATAAAGTGCGGACAGACAGACAAAGTCGGCACAATAGTTTTCTTTTACAGAAAACTAAAAGTAAATTTGTTAGATAATGGAATGAAAAGATATATAAAACTGGTGATAAATTCGTTATTAGCGGGGACTGAAAATCGGAAATAAACAATAGCACTGAAAAGAGCAAACTTTCCAAGTCTCTCTCAAAAATAATTATTCGGAATACACAACATCGGCTCAAAGTATATAAAAAAAAATTCAGAAAAATATGCAGTAATCTGTCAAGAAATAATAACAAGAGTGTTAACAGAACCCAAAAAAGTATAAGATAAAAAAAACTAGTTAAATTCATAAATCATATATACGTTCAATCAAGCATGGACAATTTAATTAAAAACAAGAAAATTCCAAAATATGACACTAGGCAGTTAAAATGAGAATATTAAAATGGTTACAAATGGCAAAAAAAAAAAAAAAAAAAAAAAAACTAAGTATTGCACTCAGAAATAAAGACAAAAAAGAAAAGAAAAACAGGGAACTAAACACACGATATTCTAAAAATAATGAAAAAAAAAAAACCAAATGCAACAAGAGTATTAATACAGATTAAGGACAAATCCTAACAAAAGAGAGCTATGTCCCACAGTGCACCTCATGCGGTGCACTGTAGGCATTACTTGAGGTTCTTTGCAGCGTGCCTTCGGCCGCCCGCTGCAACCCCTTTCGTTTTCTTTTACTGTACCTCCTTTCGTATTCTGTTTCTTCCATCTTACTTTCCAGTCTCTCCTAACAATTGATTCATAGTGCAACTGCTTTGAGGTTTTCCTCCTGTTACACCTTCAAACTTTTACTGTCAATTTCCGTTTCAGCGCTGAATGGCCTCATATAGTCCCAGTGCTTGGCCTTTGGCCTAATTCTATATTCAATTCACTTCAATTCGATTAAGGAAACACTGACCGAAAATTTCAAGAACACCAGATTCAAAGGAAGACCAACAAAGGCTTTAGCATGTAGATTGATTTGAGTTCAATGGCGCCAGATTAAGGGAATTCTGTTTGCCGGGCTCATTTTTCCCAGTTCATTTGATCTCGCTGCGAGGATAAATGAATTTCTGGCGATTACGAATTTCGTCGGTGATTAGAAATTTTCGTTCGAACAGGGATTAGCTCGAAACAAAAATAATAAAAAAAAAAATAAGATTAGTTTCCTGTGAAAGCTTTGTGTACTTATTACGGTTTGAGCAAATATGCGTCGTTAGAATCTTTTCTCTTTTAATGCATTACTATATAAGTTCTATTTTTGAAATCCGTCCATAACACAAAATGTTTCTATTTCATGACTAAATTTTCTGTCTATTATGAAGTACCCGTACACCCTGCCTAAACATGACTGAATTGTATTCAATCCCGATAAAAGTCATTCATACAGTCAGTCTCCATAATATTAATCTAAAATCACTGCTCTGGACTCACTGTAATGACACCCCCCGCCCCTCAGGTCAAAGTAAACTTCAAAACATCGATATTTTGGATGAGGTCATCGACCTCATTGCCCTACGCTTTATCAGTGAAAAGGAATATTGAAGGCAATGGTAAAAAAAAAGTGGGGTAAAAACGCATTTCCTGTTACACGGTGTGATCAGGAGAGGTTGAGAGACTTGTAATCAAGAGCACTTGAAAGAAAGAAAGGCCACGAAAAAAAGAAAATGTATCATAAAATTAGAGAGAGAGAGAGAGAGAGAGAGAGAGAGAGAGAGAGAGAGAGAGAGAGAGAGAGAGAGAGAGAGAGAGAGAGTGGGGAGGGAAATCAAACCTTGAATACATCTAACACCCCCTTTGCCTTTCCAAGAGAAGAGAGAGAGAGAGAGAGAGAGAGAGAGAGAGAGAGAGAGAGAGGAGGAAATCAAACTACGAATACATCTAACACCCTCTTTGCCTTTCCAACAGAGAGAGAGAGAGAGAGAGAGAGAGAGAGAGAGAGAGAGAGAGAAATATGGAAATTCCACACCAGTTTGCAAAAGTAACTTCTTACGGAAAAATATATGCTAAACTTTCGAGCCGCAACCTGCCGGATGCGGCGAAATAATCTTAACTCGGAGGCAATACGCCGATAGATCTGCCAATTTTTCTCATAAAAAAATTTTTTTTTACGTGAAGATCATTTTGTAAGTTCTACGAAAGAAATCTGAAAATATTATACGTTTTGAGAGATATTCGGTTTATGACTCCGAAAACTAACCGCTTGAAGTAAAAACAGTTCTCAAAATATTTCATGACTCAAGAATTAGATGTTTCTTAATTTTTCCTTAATAAAACATAAAGATAACGGAGACTATTCAGCGGTGTAAAAACAATGGATAAAAATCTACAAAAGAAACCTCACCACAAAAATAATAATGAATAATTATGAACAATAATCATTAAGCAACTAATAAGTCTGTCTGTTTTGGAATCTGCAAGGTTATAAAGCCCGAAGTTGCCCTTTCCTTCGGAGGCAGGAGCTGGGACAAGCAACCTCGATATAAATAATAATGGGCAAAAGATAAAAAATGAACACAAACACACACACACACACACACACACGAAAGCTAGCTCACATGACGACTACAAACCGTAACCACATTTGTATCACGCATCCATTTATAATGTTCATATATATATGCATCTACAGTACTCTAAAATTTATCCTTCAAAGATTTTTGAGAGATTTTTAAGAGAAACACCCAGTAGAAATTCGTAAGTAATTACTTGTCAGGTATGTATGAAAAATATTAATTACACCTCAGTCCAATCATTTATCAACCGCTCAAGTATGAAAATAAAAATGAAACTTCTTGTACCAAAATAATACTGTAATAACTGCATTCAGAAAGTGAAGGTTTCTCACGCGCGACAGAAGTGTGCTGGGGAGAGAGAGAGAGAGAGAGAGAGAGAGAGAGAGAGAGAGAGAGAGAGAGAGAGAGAGATTACTCATATCACAAGGTCACAAGCTAACTTACTACTATCTATAAACAGAGAGAGAGAGAGAGAGAGAGAGAGAGAGAGAGAGAGAGAGAGAGAGAGAGAGAGAGAGAGAGATTACTCATATCACCAGCTCACAAGCTAACTTACTATTCATATCTATAAACAGAGAGAAAGAGAGAGAGATGAATCTGTAATAGCCTCAGTGACCTATACCTTTGGATTTCTTCATACTTTTTTGATACAAACGCCATTCGAGGTTTTAATCTAAATAAATAAAATGATAAAATCCAAAATTTTGTGGCGGGTTCGAGCCTATACACGATATTTCATGGTGACGAATGGTTAAGGTTATGTAGCCAATACATGTAATAAATCTACACTCCAGGGAGTCATGGTTTCTTTACTTGTTTCCTCATTTGGGTTCAAGGCTTGTATTGAGGTGCATGTCCAAAAATGTGAGGAACTCGAGAAGTTGAGGAGTTATTGCATCCATTTCAAAAACACGCAAATAAACGCACGCGCACACACTCACACATATATATACATACACAGACAAACACACACACACATATATATATATATATATATATATATATATATATATATATATATATATATATATAGAGAGAGAGAGAGAGAGAGAGAGAGAGAGAGAGAGAGAGAGAGAGAGAGAGAGCAGAATAATTACAGTTATAATCGTAACATTTATATACCTTACTTTCTATAACGCGAACATCCATTACTAACTGACAGCACAAAAAGGCTGTAAATGCTCACTTTTATGAATAATCACTTTTCATGAAAGCAAGAATTAAAACGTAAAAAGTACGATTCATCTTTCTTATTCCTCAACACCACTTGACACATCACGAACGTAAGTAATTAATCGCCTTGCCTGTATGAATAATCTTGATGCAGGCGTGAAAATGTATAAAGATCATTCACTATAAAAAAAAAAGAGAGAGAAAAACTACTCGTTCTCTTGACAGACAATAATATATATGATTGAAATATGATCCCAAAACATAAGCATGGGAGAAAATAGAGTTATTTATAACCGCAAAGGCATTTTGAAATGTCAAAACGAAAAAAAACTAAGCATGAAAAGAAAATGTTGTGCTCTAAAAAAGGTCTGAGTGATTTACTCAGGGGAAAAAGGTTGAGTACATATATTCCTTCTCCTTTAAGAGAGAGAGAGAGAGAGAGAGAGAGAGAGAGAGAGAGAGAGAGAGAGAGAGAGAGAGAGAGAGAGAGAGAGAGGATTTTCCATATTTACAGTTACATGGATAAGTACAACTCACCTTGATATCAAGGAGAGAATCTCATAAAAATGGTAAAAAATGGTAAAATTAAAAGAATGAAAAACACAATATTGAAGAGAAAAAGGACAAACGTGTATAAAGACAAAAATGAAACTGGCAAGAAAAAGGAAATATAAAAAGAAAAAACTACATGAAAAAGAAAATTAAATAAATCTGAAAAGGAAAAGGAAAACTCCTATTTCTCTATAAGTTCTTCCAATCCCCAGTACATTGTAATCAAAGTCTCTCTTCTACAGGTATACTATTTTGAAGAGTTCCAGCTCTCCCCTGCCTCTCTAGCAGCATGTAACACCCGACGAGTCACCACTTTTCAAACTTAGCCCGAGGAGACCAGCAATCGTCGGTTTGGTGTTTCTTTATATCTTTCTACAGCCGTGCTTTCGAATTCTCTTTCACCTTCCGTTTTTCCAATTTAAATAACATTTTATATCTATAAATACGGACCTCTGTTGCTTCATCAGAGTAGCTGAATAGCTTCAAAGTACAACATAAAATTATAATGTTCTCAAGTCTTTAAACCACCTCGCAATATATTTTACATTGAAATGAAAGTGGTTATTTTATAAATAGACATATAACAGTGCTTATCAAGTATCATCATCCCACAAAATTGAATTTTCCTAGGTAAAAAAAAAAAAAAAAAAAAACCGTTACGTAAAATCTGTGCCTGTACGAAGGTTTCTGTCGTTGTCACTGGCAGACAGCTGTCTACATCCAAGGGCGACATTTCTACATAAGAGTGACGCTTTTATTTTGATTCTAAAATGCTTCTGGGTCTAAAATGGAAGATGATATCAGAGTGCAGTTAGACTGTGAGTATATATATACATACATATAGATAAATTTATACATAATACATGTATGTATGATATATATATATATATATATATATATATATATATATATATATATATATATATATATATATATATATATATATATATATATATATATATATATATATATATATATAAATAATCAACTCAATCAATCACGTCACGTGGAACAGAAATAAATATCTGACTCACATCAGGATCAGAACAGGTCTTTCATTTTGAAAGACGAGGCCGCTGCCAACCAAGCGGTCTCGTCTTTCAACTTGAAAGACTGGGTTTGATCCTGATGTGAGTCAGAAAATTATACATATATATATATATATATATATATATATATATATATATATATATATATATATATATATACACACACACACATATATATATATATAATCAGTATGTTTGTGTATGTGTAAGTGTGTTACAGGGATAGAATGGACGACGATAAGTAATTGAAATAAGTGGATATTTTCTCAAGTGTTAAGGAGAATGAATGGAAAGGCATACTTAGAAAGGGTTAGAAAGTCGCGTCGAAGATGTAAGGGAAAAAGGATGGACCTGGGTTTCTTGGAAGAGAGAGAGAGAGAGAGAGAGAGAGAGAGAGAGAGAGAGAGAGAGAGAGAGAGAGAGAGAGAGAGAGAGAGTGAGCATAAGGGCTCGGCGTGCTGCTGATGAGCCCGTACAGGATAAGTGCCTATGACCCAGTCTATATACAGAAAGTTACTTTACATTATCGTTGTGTTGTTTCTTCTGCAGAGCCAATATCTGTTAGGAAACAGTTTAATGTTGATTTTTAATGGCTACGTAAATAGATCTGTTCACGTGTACAAAGAGACATCAATAAATGTGCCTAACTAAATTAAATTCATAACATGAAAAACCTTTTTGTATGACTGCCTCTCTCTCTCTCTCTCTCTCTCTCTCTCTCTCTCTTCTCTCTCTCTTTCTGATGCAAGTGCAACAGCACCACATATCCTATCTCCCTCAAAAAACTAAATTGTACTCTCTCTCTCTCTCTCTCTGATGCAAGTGCAATAGCACCACAAATCCTTTCTCTCAAAAAACTAAAAGTGTATCGACGTGGAATTTCGTCTCGGGCCCAAAACTCAAAGGCCTCTATCAATAATTACCGTCGACATACCTCATCACTACCTAAGGCAATGAGTAATTCATTATACCCGATTCATTTAACGATCAACGACACACGCTGCTTATCCGTCATTCATTTAATTGGTGGAGGAATGAATTAAATATTTGGTGATGCAATTAAGAGAGTCGGGGCAGGAAGCCATAATGTCAACAGCAAGCAGTCCTAATGAAGCACCTGACAAATTATGCAAGGGGCTGTATTTGAAATTGGATATTCGTGTTCTACTTCAACAGGTAACTTTATGGAAGCATAATGGCGCAGCTCAAGTCCTCTTTAAATGGAGGAAATACATATAGCATGCACAAACACAAGTTTACATACACACACACTCACACATACACAAAGCGGTGGCTGAGGTCTTACTTTTCCCACATGGATGTTCAAAAGACTTGTGCCAATACCTTACAGCATTCCTTTGTGATTATCCATTCAGGACCAGGCCACACCAAAATGTAGCAGCCTCTAAGTGATTGAGAGGCAATAGCTATCTATATATATATATATATATATATATATATATATATATATATATATATATATATATATATATATATATATATATATATATATATATATATATATATATATATATATATATATATATATATATCATATATACATATATTCTTCCGTATTTTCAAAATTCGTCTCTCAGTCGTCAGCTTTTGAGTAGGAACTTAGCGGCGCGCAGAGACGCCATGTCACAGTTTAAACAAGGGATAGGTCTAAACCCGCCAGTTCACCCGATCTGGGGTAGAACAATACCACTCCTTTGTCCCCCCCCCACAACCATCACGTGATTCGGGGGCTAAGGAAGTCGTTAGGCTCACAAAGAATAAGTAGAGAAATTGCTTGTGATGAAGATAGTAACTCGCTACAAAGAGACCTAAATAAAATATATAAATGGGCAGAGATAAATAGGATGGTATTTAACTCTGATAAATTTGAATCAATGAACTATGGTGATAAAGTAGGAATGCTATATGCATATAAAGGACCTAATAATGAGACAATCACAAACAAGGAAGCAGTTAAAGACCTTGGTGTGATGTTGAATAGGAATATGTTATGCAGTGATCAAATAGCAATTCTATTGGCAAAATGCAAAGCAAAAATGGGAATGTTGTTCCGGCACTTCAAAACAAGAAAAGCTGAACACATGATTATGCTTTATAAAACGTACGTACGTAGTCCACTTGAATATTGCAATATAATATGGTACCCACACTACCAAAAGGATATTGCACAAATAGAAGAGTGTACAAAGGTCATTTACAGCTAGAATAGAAGAAGTTAGGACCTTGACTACTGGGAAAGACTACAATTCTTAAATTTATATAGTCTTGAAAGGAGAAGAGAACGCTACATGGTAATTCAAGCATGGGGTAGAAGGAATTACCGAAAATATCATGGAACTAAAATTATCAAAAGAGCAAGCAGAGGTAGATTAATAGTGCAAAAACTATACCAGGAAAATTAAGGAAAGCACACAGGACATTAATCCACCCACCAGCATCGATAATGCAGCGTCTATTCAATGCGCTACCAGCTCATCTGAGGAACATAACAGGAGTGAGCGTAGATGTGTTTAAGAATAAGCTCGACAAATATCTAAGATGCATCCCAGACCATCCAAGACTGGAAGATGCAAAATATACCGGAAGATGCGTTAGCAACTCTCTGGTAGACATCAAAGGCGCCTCACACTGAGGGACCTGGGGCAACCCGAACGAATTGTAAGGTCTGTAAGGTCTGTAAGGAGGAAGCCTTTTCAAGGGGGCTACTGTTTTGACCCTTAGGGACTTAGCTGTAAGGTCTCTTACTGTATGAACCTATTACTGGCTTTGGGAATTGCTTTCAGATCAGACCTAGGCCTCTGTTGTCTGCCTCCAAAATGCCCCGAGGCGCCGAGCCTCTTCTGGCGAGACTACGCAGTCAGACGCATTGCTGCAGCCTGAGGAAGCACACCACAGGTGCCTCATCTTTCTCTTCACACTGGCTGGACTGCAATTGCCAGAGTACCCAGATCTGCTGCAAGAGCTCCGCAACAAACAGGTTGGGGTACTCTATGAATGCAAATTCCCTGCCAGTTCTGTTCCTTCCCGTGGATTTCTCTCCATATCTTCATTATTTCCAACTTTTCACTCTCCTGAACAAAGCCCCCTTTGTTAAAGCAAAACCTACCAACAAAGCAGCCCATGATTCGTCCCCATGGCTTGTCCTAAAGCTCCAATTTAAGTCAATTCAGTGATCAGAATTAGATTATTCCCACCATAGTGTTAACCAAGGCTAATTAAATTTAATTGATCAATTCCTCTATGGTGCAGAGTTAAGTTTCATACGAGAGAAACTCCTTGATTGGGAATGCTAACCTGGACTTCTCTTCCAGGAATCCTGTTACTCTGCTTCCACGTGGTCGAACCCAGCCTTGTGAATCAATTCCACTTAGAGTACTGCCATTTCTGATAAGCCAGAGAGCCTGATACGCAGTCCCGGGCCACTACCCAGTCCCCCCACCCCATTGTGCACAAGCGCCAGATCATTGCAACTCATTCAATCAGCATTAACCGCTTTCTGTTTCAAGGACTTGCTATTCACGGTCTAATAGTGTTTCATATTTTATCTGATTGTCTGCTGGATCATCAGTTTTCAGATTAATCTCATGATTGCTTCATTTGTAAATAAACTCATCTTAACGTAACTAGTGACTCATTGCCCATGGCTACCTTCCACTCCCTGACTTAACTGCTGATGATTAAGGTAAGTCACACCTAGTTCCCATCCATTTTATTAT
Source organism: Macrobrachium rosenbergii (assembly GCF_040412425.1). NCBI lineage: Eukaryota > Metazoa > Arthropoda > Malacostraca > Decapoda > Palaemonidae > Macrobrachium > Macrobrachium rosenbergii. Next base: position 6,640,948 of record NC_089796.1, on the reverse strand, counting down.
ATTCTGGGTGCTTTCTGTTGGCCCTCAAAGGCAGTCCATGATAAAAACACCCTACATTCTTCCAACAGACCACAGAACGTAAATATATATATATATATATATATATATATATATATATATATATATATATATATATATATATATATATATATATATATATATATATATATATATATATAGATATATATATATATATAGTTATATATATGAAGTCGTCCCAATCACCTCAGCTTGCGCCGTCCAACTCTGCTGTGGCTTTTGTGAATGACTCTCACGTATTTCCCCAAAAGTTTAAACTGGTTTTTTAATCACAACCCGTCCCACACTGGCAAGCGTTTTATTTTGTTCGTATCTAACTGGAACGTCGGACTATGCAAAGGAAAAAAAAAAAAAAAAAAATCAAATTTTTTCAGTCTCATGGCGACCACCACATGGTGAATATGAGTTAAACAATGCGAACAGCTGAGAAAACTAGACAGTGTCTGCTTGACCTAAAATTATTTAGTATGTTTGTTTGGAAATGTACTTTGTATATCTCGGGGGAATGAACAGTATATTTGCGTTAAATGCATTTGCACAAATATGTGTATGGAAATAAATTTTGTACATCTTAATGGAATGAACAGTATATCTGCGCTAAATGCATTTGCATAAATATGTGTATGGAAATATATTTTGTATATCTTAGTGGAATGAACAGTACATTTGCGTTAAATACATTTGCATAAATATGTGTATGGAAATTATTTTGAATATTTTAGTGGAATGAACAGTATATTTGCGTGAAATACACTTGAATAAAAGTGTGTATGGAAATATATTTTGTATATCTTAATGGAATGAACAGTATATTTGCGTGAAATACATTTGCATTAATATGTGTATGGAAATATATTTTGTATATCTTGGGGGAATGAACTGTATATTTGCCTCAAATGCATTTTGCAAATTTGATTGTAATAAGCTTGTATATTTGCTTGAGATACCTTGTCTATATTTAATTAAAATACTGAATGGATTTAAATATATTTACTCTGCTACATGACTTATTAATGACCTTCCAATTTTCAAAGTTACATTAGAAAAAACTAAAACAACAAACAACACAAAAGAACCGCGATTAATCAAAAGAGGAAAAGAAACCATCCTTTAGTGTTCCGAAAAACACACCTCTCAAATTCTAAAAATCAGGGGAAAAAGATCTAGCGGAAAGCGGAACTGAAGTAATCTACATTCTCTTAAAAAAAACATCCTCTGCATCCTTCGTAAAAACAGTGAAAACAGACCTTAAAACAATATGAACTCCAAATAAGCACCTAAATATTGAAGGCGAATTCTGTTTTTCCGAGTCGCAAGGGAGAAGGCGAGAGAGAAAAAAAAATTCCTCTGTCACTGTTTTTGCAGTGTTGCGAAAACTGTGTTGCAAAAGAGAGGCGAAAAATACCAGACAATCAAGTTCCCCCTTTCCGTTGAAGGAAATAACACAGAGAGGCAAATCTGACAGTGAAGATGACATATTTTGCCGATGAAAATAAATTTGACAAACAAAATAAAAAACAAAAACAAAAGGAATATTCCCACTTCGTGACATGGGAGGGAGAGAGAGAGAGAGAAAAAGTGAATACGAGAGAGAGAGAGAACTAAAATTATGCCTCAGAGAGAGAGAGAGAAGAGAGAGAGAGAGAGTAAGAGTGAATAGACGCCTTCTTTAGTTTACAACTAAAATTATGCCTCAAAAAGCAAGGAAAGGAAATTTCTTATCACTAGGAGAGAGAGAGAGAGAGAGAGAGAGAGAGAGAGAGAGAGAGAGAAGAAAGAGAGAGAATTAAGCAAAAGCAAGGAAACAGAATTTCTTATCAGAAGAAAAATTAAAGAAATTAAGAGAGAGAAGCAGTATCATGAATATGACGTCTTCTATAGGTTTTCAACTAAAATTATGCCTAAAAAGGCAAAGGAAAGGAAATTTTTTTATCAGCAGAGAGAGAGAGAGAGAGAGAGAGAGAGAGAGAGAGAGAGAGAGAGAGAGAGAGAGAAAGAAATCAAAAAACTTAATTTCCATTAAGCAGCATTAGAATAACTAAAAATCAATGGTATTTTAAATATATATTAGAAGTAAACAAAAGTCATATACAAAAGGACGAAAAGTTAACATAGCAAAATATTAGCAGTGAATTCTAGTGACGTCACAGGGACCAGGAAGACATTTAAAAATATTACAATTATTGGTCATTTCAGAAATACTGGTGTTCTTTTTTTTAAAAATATGTCATTTAAAAATAAAGAAAACAAAACTACCTAAGTCAGTAAGGAGAGAGAGAGAGAGAGAGAGAGAGAGAGAGAGAGAGAGAGAGAGAGAGAGAGAGAGAGAGAGACCAACTTGCTGAAATACTTTAGTTGGAAGTGTTGCTAATAGAAAATTAGAGAACCCTTATTCTCAGTGGAACAAAGGCCACCAGAACAGAGCCACTTTTGATTCACTCAGGTGAGCAAAGAGAGTCTCTGTTTTTTTTTTTTTTTTTTTTTTTTACTACTCCACCGAATATAAATGGAGGTAAAACGGTTTATCAAGATTTTTAAAATATTATTTTTACTACTGCCACCGATATATAATGAGAGAGAGAGAGAGAGAGATCAAGATTTTTACTATGACTAATTTTTATACTCACCATTGAAAACGTAAGTTGGAAGTAAATAAAGGACTTTATCAGAGATTTTCTTTAACATGATAATTTTTATCACCATCGTTGCCACCAATATAAAGTTTATGACTCAAAAAATGTCTTTATCGGTATTTTTTTTAACATGTTATTTTTTCACCGCTGCCACCAATGTAAGTTGGAGGTATTATAGCTTTATCAGGATTTTCTTTAACATGTTAATTTTTATATTCAAAGATTGCCAGAGAATCTGAAGTTAAAAGTATTATAGTTTTATCAGTTTTTAAGCCTGTTAATCAATACTTAATAAGTGAAGAAACTGCAGAGGAATTTTGACGCCCTCATTTAAGCGTTGACAACCCTCTGAAGAGATTTATTACAAGCACCCGGAAAGAATCTAGGATGAAAAATCAGTCAGGTAGAAGAGAGTCCCTGTGTTGTGTTTTTTTTTTTTTAATCAACGATATAAAATGGAGGTTTACAGAAAGCAAATTTTTTTTAACATGTTATACACAAAACAAAGCCAATCCAATATCTTCTAAAAAGCATAACAGACATTTCACATATCTCGATTTGTTTACTATTGGCACCAGTTCTAAAATCGCTGCTGGGAGAAAGCTTTATCAGGATTTTTAACAATACTTTTCTATATTCAACATTCGTTACCAACAGGTCTAAGCGTATGTCAGGCAGGGCAGCCATGTTAATTTTTATATTCACCACCCCAATAAAGTTAAAATCCTTTTTATCAGTTTTTAAGGCATTAATCAATACCCAATAAGTAAAAATGGGACAAAGGAATTTTGGTTTGTTAAAAACTTGAAGAAGATAACTGAAGAATTTAATACAACGAAGAAAGAAGGGATGATGTTTGAGAGAGAGAGAGAGAGAGAGAGAGAGAGAGAGAGAGAGAGAGAGAGAGAGAGAGACTCTGAAAATATTCTAAAACCAAAGTTCCTTTAGAACTGGGGTTGGGGGAGGGGAGGAATCCAAGATAAGTTTCACTCAATGTGAGAAAATGAAAACCTAATGAGAAATCGTCCCTTCTTTCCAATATAGTATATTTCAACTTATGGACGAAAATAAAATTAAATCTCGACTAACATTCTTTTATAAAGACTCATATAGTACTTCCCTTTTTTAAGACTCATATATTTCACCCCTTTAATTAGAAGAAATGTGTACTGACAAACTATCATCATCTTTGCGCCAGGAAGAAGAAAAGAAAAATAATCATTTTCTTTCCCGTGGCAGAAAGAATAAAAAAAAGATGAAGGAGAATTATCTCTAAAACTATAGTGCCCTGTAAAATTTTGTAAAGATACGTCTACCAAAGCCCATGAAAAAAAGAGAGAATAAACTAATGAAAGAAAAATTATCGTTTGCGTATCTTCAGGGAAAATGAATAAAAGATAAAGTCAGTCAAATTCTTTATCGCACAACGAAAAGCCTCGTTTTGGTAAGCCCTTTCAAACCAAAAGGGAAAGCAATTTACACAGAACCTCTAATTCCAAAACGACAAGAGAGAAATACCGGGAAGAGAGAGAGAGAGAGAGAGAGAGAGAGAGAGAGAGAGAGAGAGAGAGAGAGAGATCTGAGTACTGCGTATCGCTTTCCTTTTCCAAACTAAATGCGAAACGAGTTTAAAGAGAGGCTTTAATTCTAAAAGGACAAGAGAGAAATAACACGGTGAGAGAGAGAGAGAGAGAGAGAGAGAGAGAGAGAGAGAGAGAGAATTGTTATCGCTTCTTTGGTTAGCTTTCCTTTTTCAAACCATGGACCTCTAATTCTAAAAGGACAAGAGAGAAATACACACATACACACACAGAACTGTGTATCGCAAAACTGGCGTCCTTGACGCACGCTGCAAATCCCTGCCGCAGATCTGATTACAAACACCCGACCACCGGGGGAGAGAGCCACTCGAGAATCACTCGGCTGGCAAACACGGGGGACCTGGGACCTGGGACCTGGCTCTCGTACCTGTGCCTTCCTCTATTCGTCACTTCTACCAGCCAAGGTTGGAAACGTTTTCTTTTTTTAGAGGAATTTTTAAAACTTTTATTTGCCAGTACAAATAAAAAAAAGCTACATAGGAGTTTTGATTTGTGTCGTGTTAGAAGGATTTTAAAATGTATATAAAGAATATTTTATTTGTATATCATTCAGTATTTGTTAAGGAAACTAAACTAAAACTTCACAGGATGGATTTTAATATAAATCTGAGAGAGAGAGAGAGAGAGAGAGAGAGAGAGAGAGAGAGAGAGAGAGAGAGAGAGAATCAACATAGTGAACATGGCTCCATTTAGAGTTAACAACTAAAAATATGTCTTAGAAAACAAAGAAATTAAATCTACTATCGGGAAGAGAGAGAGAGAGAGAGAGAGAGAGAGAGAGAGAGAGAGAGAGAGAGAGAGAGAATCAACATAGTGAACATGGCTCCATTTAGAGTTAACAACCAAAAATATGTCTTAGAAAACAAAGATATTAAATCTACTATCGGGAAGAAGAAGAAGAAGAAGAAGAAGAAGAAGAAGAGAGAGAGAGAGAGAGAGAGAGAGAGAGAGAGAGAGAGAGAGAGATATTTCCAACGTTCACAAGCTAAAACCAGCGGTCACACATCATAAGGGAATAAAAAAAAATATGATTTCTGTTCTGTTGTCACCTGTCCGACTCACGCACGCGACTAAAACGATCAGTTTCCTTTCCCAAGAACCAATTCTCGCGTGTCAGGGGAACATTAGGGCCTGTGGTGTAGCCTATAATACTACCGATATTTCTTTATCCAGGTAGGAGGTTTCTGTAAATAATGTTTAACAGGTATAAAAATTGATGTTATGGCCTTACACCTTTAAAGTGATATCATAATTCCGTTTTTCTAACTTTTTTTTTCGTAAATTATAATATAATAATATGGTTCTTGACTTCCCAAGTGGTCTCGCGGATAATGAATGCCTTCATAATAAAAGTTGGAAGTCTCGTTTCTTCTTTTATTTTCTTCAAGTTTCTTTTTACATTAAACCTGGTTTTACTTTATAATATTCACAACCATTCCATGTATTTCTTCCTTTTCCTGTTTCTACCCTTTACGGACAGAAATATTTAATTTCATTCTCACGATTCTATATGAAATAAATTTTTACTAATTTCCAACTCTTTATTAGAGTTCTTTTTGTAAGTCTTTATCAGTTATGCTATAAATTAACAAACCTATTTTTTAGTCTTTTTTTTTGTCGGCATTACATTTTTTCCCTATAATTAACACTAAAGTCTTCTTTTCACTAACCATAAAGTCTTCTTTATTTTCTTTACTTTATCTATCGCAAAATTTTCAATGCTCATATTTCCAATCCACAGATATATCAGCTAAGTCTTGTAATTTAGTGAGGAAAAGAGTAAGATTTGAATTTAAGTCAAATCAAAATCAATAAATAACAGAAGAATATCGATGAAAAGTGTAAAAACTTGAATTTCATTCGGACCAAATTCAATAAATTACAGAAAACTGGTTACATACGGTGCTAAAAACTACTTTTCATAACTCAGAATAAAAATAAAAAAATCTGCAATCACAGGACGCTGAAAACTGCAATTTCATAGCACCAAAGATTTAAATAGCGCGTTTACAGCATCTGGCATTTCTGACAGGTGATAAGGCATTTCCTACATTAACTATGCGATATATTTGTCAGTTCTATTTCCGGTTTATATTGTCGTTCGTCCATACCGGTGACCAACAGAAAAGGGGAATACGAAGGCAATTTATTTCCTTATCACTGATGAACCCCGTAGGGGAGTATTGCCGTTTACTTAAGATTCTTTGCAGCGTGCCGTCGGCTAGCTGCAACCCCTTCCGTTTCTTTTCCTGTACCTCCTTTCATATTCTCTTTCTTCCGTCTTACTTTCCACCCTCTCCTAACTATTGATTCATAGTGCAACTGCGAGGTTTTCCTCCTGCTACACCTTTCAATCCTTTTACTGTCAATTTCCGTTTCAGCGCTGAATGACCTCATAGGTCTCAGTGCTTGGCCTTTGGGCCTAAATTCTATATTCAGTTCAATTCAGTTATCACTGATGAAAAAATATCATTCGAAAAACACAGACTTGCTGGCAATAAAATCTGATTTAATTTGTTCGTCTTTTTATTAGTTTCTTAATGCAATTTGATGTTGCTGTTAATGATATTTTATTAGATAATCATATCGAAGTCTCTGTCACTATCGAAGGGGATGATTGAAAATAAACACCATTGCTAATATAAAACCTCATCGACTTTGCCGGTGAGTTTTCAAAAATATTATCTGAATAATACTAAGAATTTTCAAATCAGTTTTTAATAAATTACCGGGTTTTTAAACATAAAAAAATGAAACCGCGAATTCTGAAAAACTTCATTGAATATAATACAATACATACATCATTTTTAAAAGTCAATCCCTAAAAATTCATAAAAAACTAATGAATGAAGTAATTAATTCTGAAAAACATCCGATATATAAAAACTCAATATTAAAATAACTGAAAGACCATATTTAAATACTGACCACGTCCAACGCATAACATAAAGGAAATTTGAAACCTCTCAGTGAAGAGAATACCGTTTAATGGACTTTTGTAATTCATTTTTACATTTCCCCAGATAAAACGTTTTCTGGATTTCATCCAACGGAATCATTTGGTGAATAAAATACCGAAAACATTTTGTACGGCAAACGTACAACTAAATTAAAAAAAAAAAAGCATCACAAATGAAATCAGAAAGCCTACTATTGCGTGATTTATTTCCTCCGAAATTTCTCTTATCAAATCAGAGTGAAGCGGAAAATCGAGAGAGAGAGAGAGAGAGAGAGAGAGAGAGAGAGAGAGAGAGAGAGAGAGAGAGAGAGAGAGAGAGAGCAATCAGACTCTCGAAATCTAATCATCTTCCATACAATAATATAACTGATGTTGACAGGAATAAAATCGAACTTTCTAAAACCACACGATACATGAAAATAAAGATATGTATAATATATATATATATATATATATATATATATATATATATATATATATATATATATATATATATATATATATATAAACATATATTGTAATATCAAACACTTTGAATTACACACACACATAAAAATATCTTGATATCCCTATACATGACATATGCTTTTATCTAGGGACCCCAATCCTCTGGTACTGCCACTTTTCCAAGCCATCATCGGATGTGACATGACGCGACCTTTCCTCAGCTGGGGAAAGGAAACTGCCTGAGAATCTAAGTAAATCATCCCATGACTCACTGAAACAAAAATGACTCTCATCCGCAACTCAAATGGTTTTACCCTCGAGTCTCCGCACATAAGCAGATGAAAGATTTAGCTGGTCCACTGGTACAGTGGTTAGTGGCGTGGCATGCCACTCAGATGTCGCGGGTTCGCGTTTCCCTCAGGACTATGAAAATCACTGGCTCTGCATCAGGATCAGTTACCGCTGCAGTGTGGGGTCTGCGTTGGGAGGCTGATACCATCATTCTTTGGGAACTTGAATTTCGAGTCAATGGCCCCTTTGGTGTGCTTGTTCCATGTGAATAGGTTTCATCTACTGAAATATAATAATAATAATAATAATAATAATAATAATAATAATAATAATAATAATAATAATAATAATAATAATAATAATAATAATGTAAACAAGATGCATGATTTTGAAGCTTTTACTGGACTGAAGCAACACCAGACTCCCAGGAATCCCAAATCTCAGTAAATGGGGCTGGCAAATGGATGACAATGGTATTTATTTACAACCCCTAAACATCCCTTCTAAATGCTGAGAATTTCATGTATATACCATCCCCAAGCAATGACGTCTTGTACAAGAAACTACAAGTGCAGTGAAACCAAGATGATGTTGACTGCTGTGCAAGTGGGAAGGTGATTGTGATTAAGTAATCTACGTTACACATACATACATATATATATGTGATAATAAGTAACCTACATTATCCATATATATATATATATATATATATATATATATATATATAATTATATATATATATATATATATATATATATATATATATATATATATATATATATATAAGGCCTACACAAGATCGCCCACTTCTATTTCCACTTCAACCTTAGTCCCCACATCACTGCATCTAACGGCATACCCTTTACTGAACACCTCGACAATTCAGCTCCCAATCATAAACAGACCCTCACATCGAAACACCTTCCATAGGCAACCAACTGAAGGTGGTTCGGTCCATTCAAATAGGTACACACACTCAAGGTTGGAGGAGGAGGAGGAGGAGGAGGAGGAGGAGGAGGAGGAGGAGGAGGAGGAGGAGGAGGAGGAGGAGGAGGAGGAGGAGGAGGAGGAGGAGGAGGGGTAGTTTGGAAGAAGAAGAAGAAAAGACGACGAGAAAAGGAAGAGGAGGAGGGTAATTTGGAAGAAGAAGGAGGAGGAGGAGGAGGAGGAGGAGGAGGAGGAGGAGGAGGAGGAGGAGGAGAGGAGGGGAGGAGGAGGAGGAGGAGGAGGAGGAGGAGGAACGAGAAGGGGGCGTGGGAGAGAGGCGGGAGGTCCTGATGGACTGAAGGACATGCCTATTCAAATCCCACGCCCTCTGAAGTGACAGGTTCTTTCCCCTGTTACAACCTTGAAGGGTCTACGGCCCCCAGTGGTTGGTTCGGTTGATAGCATTTCTCCCATTCCTTCTGGGTGTGGGAAAGGGAGGTCGGTGCTTTGGGCGGAAGGGAAAAGGAGAGAGTATGCCATTGACTTTTAGAAGAACTTGCCTATAAGGGAGTAAAACTGGATTTCCGATTTCTTTACATAAAGGAGCCAAAGTACTGTCAGGTGTGTGTGTGTGTGTATATATATATGTATGTGTATGTATATATATGTATGTGTGTGTATATATATATATATATATATACATAAATTGTCTTTCTTGAACAAATGAGTGAATCTTTTTCCAGCTAGTTTTTCAAATATGGTGAGCTACTACTAGTTTGGAAAAGAGCATGGGGCTAGTAATTATATACAAATTATATATATATATATACATACATAGGCCTATATGAGAGAGAGAGAGAGAGAGAGAGAGAGAGAGAGAGAATGAATAATGAATTTTTTAAAGGATTTCTTTCGTCTGAATAAATCGTAATGTATATATATATATATATAAATATATATGTGTTCTTTGGCTTTCCGTTTATGTTAAGGTATTCCGATACGTTTAGCTGTTTAACTATGTAACTATCTATCTAATATATATATATATCAACTATATATATATATATATATATATATATATATATATATATATATATATATATATATATATATACAGTATATATAGACTGATATGTATCTGGACAACAGAGAAAGGTCTAAGACACGCAGAGAATATCCTATTCGATATATCTTGGGTAAACGTGCATTAAAATTAAATACAAAATACAATAAAAAAATATATAAGATATTACAAAACAACAGTACAAAAATAAAACATTGTCCTTTGAGCATTCAGAAAACAGCAAAACTTTCATGAAAGTCAACAACACAGCAACCACGCCCATCCCCCTCACCTTCTCCCCCCTAAAATACCGAAACACTTCTAAGAAAGTACAGTAGAATCTAAAACTTAGACCCCTTAAAAATTGTTCTTTAAAAATCGAAAACGCCAAGAACTAAATTCCATTCGCGTCACTTTGTGAAACTTTCTCGCATATCTTGTGGCACCCTCTTTTATATGGAAATAGGGACCTCGTTTTTTCCACCATTTCTTGCCCTTATTCCTCTTTAGGTTCGATATTTTACCGCGGCTACTTCAAAGTAAAGGAGGTGGAGGAAGGGTGTAGATATTTAGTCGTTGAACGTTTCTTGCAATTATGGAGGCTTCATTTGCAAGTTAATGATCTTTGAGGATTTTTCAACAAATTATTTGTTTATTTTTGAGGAATAATTAGTAGGTAAAATCGTAAGTTATGCCTGACTTCTGTTTTTGAGTTAACAATCGGCGACCTGTTTTTGTCTGACTTGTGTAAAAATTCTTACGGAAGTGTTGCATTGAACAGAATTTAGGCCAAAGGCCAAGCACTGGGACCTATGAGGTCATTCAGCGCTGAAACGGAAATTGACAGTAAAAGATTTGAAAGGTGTAACAGGAGGAAAACCTTGCAGTTGCACTATTAATCAATTGTTCCGAGGGACTGGAAAGTAAGATGGAAGAAAGAGAATATGAAGGGAGGTACAGGAAAAGAAACGAAAGGGGTTGCAGCTAGGGACCGAAGGCACGCTCCAAAGAACCTTAAGTAATGCCTACATTGCACCGCATGAGGTGCACTGACAACACTAACCCCCTACGGGGCTTACGGAAATGTTAAAATGAAATTTTAACTTCTTGCCAGGTAGTCCGTAAGAGTGCACAACAGTCGTATTGTACATAATAATACATGAAAATAAAAAGGCCCATAAAACACTGTATGAACATTTCAACCATATATTTCGAGCACTTCCTTCTGTGCCCCTGTTCACTGGTAAAGTATGGACAGATGATAGATACAAGGGTATATATACAAAACACATGTAGGTGTGGCAGCAAGTCTCGTTGGCATGCAGGTGGCCATTGTCCCAGGAAGGATGGAAATTAAGGTGTTCCCTTGTGATTTCTGGCTTCGTTAGCTCCCGTCTGGAGACGGGACAAAATAAAGCCTCTGTACGACGAAAACATCCAAAATGCTACAGAACATCTCAGAAATAATCCTTTTATTTTCCAAAGAATTACTCATTAACGTGAAAAGGGGAAGAAGCAGGAGTTTACAAGATTCCGTGCAGCAAGGAATAACAGAATAACAGAACACAAAAGATCAGTTCGATACGCTTCAGAGAGTTCGGGGATTTTCCCACATATTAGGGATAAAGCCCATACCATAAACTGGAGTGGGGCTGAACTGGTTTTCAAAAGTAGTTGTCTGTACAAAAGGAAGATGCTGGAATCTGCTATCATCAACCAAACCAACAATATGCACCTGTCAGGAGGACATTGGAAATCGGACGACATCGACGGGTTAATCCTCAGGCCTCTTCTCAAGAAGATGTTTCAGAAAATACGACCACCAGACTCATCGCCAGACGGGAGCTAACGAAGCCAGAAATCACAAGGCAATACCTTAATTTCCATCCTTCCTGGGTCAATGGCCACCTGCATGCCAACGAAACTTACTGCCACACGTACATGTGTTTTGTATATATACCTTTGTATCTATCATCTGTCCATACTTTACCAGTGAACAGGGCACAGAAGGAAGTGCTCGAATATATGGTTGAAACGTTCATACAGTGTTTTATGGGCCTTTTTATTTTCATATTATACTGTTGTATTACAGTAAAAGACATTCATACTAATAAATGATTAATTCGAGAACGAGAAGTGAGAAATGAATTTCATCTTTGAACATAAATATGAAAGTTAATTTAAATAAGTAACGCATTAAAAATAGTAAGTTACAAACCCAACTTTAAATAAAAATCACGAGAGATATCAGATTTTATTTAAATCATTAGGAATGCATTAAAAACAGTCAACTATACTGTCCTAATTTCAAAACGGAATCACGAGATGCTCTCTCTTACCGAAGAGTCACATACAACCGCATCAACCTGTCGCATCAAAAGATGACAGATCAGCGCAAGGCCGTTGAAAGAATGGATCATATTGCCTTAGGTACTGATAAATAGTTATAGACAAAAATCGTACTTTTTGCATTATAATGTAAAGAGTCTGCTATCTTCATTGAGCAAAAAGGACCTATCAAAAACGATCTTAGCTGTATGTATGTAAGTACACACACGCTTGTATGCCTGTACACACTTGAGCAAATTCGGAAGATTAAGCGAACATGCACCAAAAAATCCTGCTGACAGAGACACTCAATTTGTTTTGTTTTGTTTGTAAGTGCATCTGTGAAATATTCCACATCCTTAGGAGCTCGGTTCTCAATGAGCTTCAAGAGGTCAATAAAGGGATTTATAAAATCGTATTTGAGTCTTACAGAATAAATATATGATATACTTTTAGGACACCAAACACGACTGATGAAATATCAGAAGAGCAGCAAGTGGTAAAAAAAAAAAAAAAAAAAAAAAAAAAAAAAAAAAAAAAAACTGAGAAACCATCGAATTGCATTGGTAAAAAAAACTGATACCAACGAATTGCGTCGGTAAAAAAGAACTCTGATAGCAACGAATTGCGTCGGTTTGTCGGTTTGAAAAAAAAAAAAAACTCCGAGAAACCAACGAATTGCGTCGGTTAACAAAACAACTCCGAGAAACCAAAGAATTGCGTCGGTTAAAAAAAAAAACTCCGAGAAACCAACGAATTGCGTCGGTTTAAAAAAACCTGAGAAACGAACGAATTGGGTTGGTTTAAAAAAAAAAAAATCCGAGAAGCCACGAATTGCATCGGTTTAAAAAAAAAATCCAAGAAACCATCGAATTCCGTCGGTTTAAAAAAAATCCAACGAACTGCGTCGGTTAAAAAAAAAAAACCGACGAAATTCGTCGGTTTAAAGTGCACCAAATGTGTCCGACAACAAAATATTGTTATAAATCACACATTCAAGAGACCCACCGCCTGTCTGCCTATCGGCGACCAATCAGAGATCAGAGATTTCGCAAGCGCTGGGACGAATCAGCCGTGTAGCGAACAGGGAACAATTACGGCCGCTAATGCATAAACCGTTTGCCAATTAACCCAATACTGTGATCCGACATAACGCAGTTACTTTCCATCACAGAATACACCAGGAAGCTCTGAAACGCTGAGAGAGAGAGAGAGAGAGAGAGAGAGAGATTTGTAGCAGAACAACAATATGAAAAATACACAAATATCTTAACGCATTTAATTTCCATCACAGAATACACCAGGAAGCTCTGAGAGAGAGAGAGAGAGAGAGAGAGAGAGAGAGAGAGAGAGAGAGAGAGAGAGAGAGAGAGAGATTTGCAGCAGAACAGCAATATGAAAAATACACAAACTTCTTAACGCAGTTAGTTTCCATCACAGAACATCACCAGAGAAGCTCTGAAACACACACACAAAAACAGAGAGAGAGAGAGAGAGAGAGAGAGAGAGAGAGAGAGAGAGAGAGAGAGAGAGATTCGCAGCAGAACAACAGAAAAGTAAAGAAATTTCTTACAGGCAACAATGCCGGTGTTATGGCCATTTCTGTCAGTGAATTACTGGTACAAATAATAACCGCCTCTGATGATAAATTTCACGAATGCAAAAACATCAAAATATACGATATCAAATTTTCACTTTGCTTTAGAAATAATTACATCGACGGCTGATGTCGAACATTATAAGGACCAAAACTGCAATCCTCATTATACAGAGCGGACAAACATGAAACAACTGATAGTTGCATCGGTAAATAAAAACGTTTTTATGCATGTATGCTCACATACTTTCACTCTCTCTCTCTCTCTCTCTCTCACACACACACACACACACACACACACGCGCGCGCACACACACACACACACACACAGAAATATACGCAAAATCACAATTTCACAATTTCAGTGAGAAGCTACAAAGTACAGAACACGAAGAGATAAAACAAAAACGAGTTTTTAGGTTACATAAGCTTTAATCCTTTCCTGCCCCAAATGTAGGCCAGCGTATTAAAACCACGAGGCAGAGCATAAAAAAAAAACTCCGATAAAACTTCCGGAATAAAACAACCAAACGGTGATATTGAACGTTTTAAAGCAAATTAATTTCTACATCCTTTCCCTCAAGCCATACTGATGCGTTTATTCATCGGATCAAAATAAGGGAAACGGTACTTTGTTACATTATTAATATACTGACACACAAAACTGAGTGTCTTTTTTTTACATGAAGATGTGACAATGTGTCACATTGTGACCCGGTGATATTTTAACGTCATGATACGGTATTAAGTGATGTGTTAATACGTTAATTAACATGATGATACGCCACAGTAATTTTTATTTTTTTTGGGGGAGGGATTTACATGGAATCTACTTGATATGTATGTTGAAGGATACGTAATTGCAAGCAGAGGGCTCGTAAAAGGTGAGAATAGAAAAGAATGGAATATACAATTTAGCCCGAATGGAATATACAATTTAGCCCGAAGGCCAAGCGCTTGGACCTATGAGGTCATTCAGAGCCGAAAGGGAAATTGAGAGTGAAGAAGGTTACAACGATGCAACAGGAAGAAAACCTCGCAGTTGCACTATGAAACAATTGTTAGGAGAAGGTGCAAAGTGAGATGGAAGAAAGAATATGAAAGGATGTAGAGTAAAAGGAACGAAAGGGGTTGCAGCTAGGTACCGAAGGGACGCTGCAAAGACCCTTAAGTAGTGCCTACAGTGCACCGCGTGTGGTAAGAGGTGAGAATATAGTGGGATTATTTCCTTAATTTGTTTGATTTTCTAAAACTAAGCCAAATCAACTTGATTAATAGGGGGTATCCTCCGGGGATTCCAGAGGAAATCCTTGGCCCCTGGTTATGCCATGGGCCCTCAGGAGCTTCTCAGAGATGCCCAAAAGGCCCTGTTTTTGTGGGCCTCTTTGTGGGCTTAAAATGAGACATATTAAGATATTTCGATGTGTTCTGTTACCCTTGTAAGCCCTTTTGGATACTTTGAAAAATCCCATTAGAGTAGGTTGATAAAATCCCATTAGAGTAGGTTGATAAGTTACATTAACATATGGCTATAGGTTGATAAGATTTGTCAAAACCGGTTGAGTTACTGTCATAATAAAGCGGCGTCAATAATAGCTATATGAAATTCAAAACACATTCATTATTCAAAATAGCAAATTTGAATGCAGGGAAATTCCAGAATCTGAAAGAGGACAGATAAGCATCTTATGTTCACCAGTGTTTATATTTCCATACAATTGATAGAACACAATAAACATCACCAATAACCCCATTTAATGCACCACAAACACTGGGCTTCTCTTAACTCTACTTGGCGGAACCTTGCTCAGTCATCCAGCTAATTAACAATAATAAAAATGTTAACAAAATTTTAAACGAGATTACTATTTCTACATCACTCACTATACAAATCACACAAACTGAATGTAATTATAAAGTCAATTTATATCATTGAAGCTCGCAAGAACGAGTCAAAGGTAAGGTTATAATTAGGAAAAAATTCATTACAGATGGTTAACCCGCAAATTCAAAATATTAAATGAAAAAAAAAAGGCACGATTCCTAATTTAGGCACTTCTGTTGAAACATGACTGAGGACTGAATCAACATTTGCAGAAACGTTCAATATTTTCAAAAATTCATATTTTACTATAAGGAAAGTGTATTAATCAATTTAGCATTATGATCCACTTCTACTTTCATCTGAATTAGGCCAACGTTGCCAGATGTTTCTTTAAACAAAATCGGGGTAATTCAATTTTTGTATAGAATAATATAATTGTACGTAGAATGTTGCATATCATTCTCACATACCAATAATTTGACCTAGGATCCTTATATATAATAAACTATATATATTAATTGTATTAAATATGTAGGCTGGTGCATATCATTCTCACATATAAATTTAAATTTGGAGCCTTAAATATAACAAACGAAATAAATGAACTGTATTCAACCTATTGGGAATACTGGAACAACGAACTCGCAAATTTGGCGAAAATGCTCCCAAGGTGTGTTTCAAGTTTCCGGGTATCAATGTTTCAAACGAGATCGTTAACCTCACGGCCAGGAATTCAACTGATACTCACCAAATTCTGGGGCAACTTTCCTTATTTTCTGGCTTCAAAATAATCATCTCTGCTCACCTGCAATAAGAGAAAGACGCCTGTATTATTCCTCACCGTCATCAGAGCAACTTTATAGTAATGATACTCGCCTATCATGGTTTTCATCTTAATCAGCCAAGGACTGAGAGATACGAGAAAAAGGGAAAGGACACTTTAAAGAAAAAGGACGGTCATATGAATCAGGGAACACAGAACAAAGAAGGGAATTCCAGAGTCCGGCAGTATACGGAAAAAGTTGGTTTTGTCCATCTTGGTTTTACTTACAAAAAATAATAATCAAAGAAATCTAGTATGCAACAACACAAGTATGTATTCTAAATTAACTTTATCGGCGTACATACACCCCACCACGCATTATCATATGTAGATAACAGAGACAAAGAATAATATAGTTTAAAAAACACCCCTCCCCACAAAAATACATTAACTGAGTAATAATTATGATTAACAGATTTAATTCATTTGTAGCATAACTTGACAAGTTTCAAATATCACGCCCAAATACTTCGTCTACCGTTCCCCCCAACACACTTCATTAAACAGGCACTGATGTGAACCTGCACTGCTGATTACAGTGGTTAGCTTTTGAGCAGTGTAACCAGGATAACAAAAAGGAACGATAAATGACCAGTTATAACCATTATCACATACACACAAACACACACACACATATATATATATATATATATATATATATATATATATATATATATATATATATATATATATATATATATATATATATATATATATATATATATATATAGTAGGGGCTGGCTGCAAAATAGTGTTAACCTTCAGTCTACCAACTAGTGTGGAAGAACAAGGTTGCTACATGTCCTTCTGCATCCTATCTGCAACCGACCGTTTCGACTAATTACCAGGTACCTTATGTAGAGACACAACACAAGCCCGTTGAAGTCTTACGGAAATGGGCCTTGTCCAACACCCTCCCCCCAACTTCCTAATAGGATTAGCTTAGTTCTCTCGTTGGTAAACAGACTTAAAAAGGGTAAACTAATGAAACGTTATCTCCTACGACACCTGATCGAGAAAAGGACCGAGTGAAATGGTGAAATAATAACTTCAGTGAGTCCGGGGAGAGAGAGAGAGAGAGAGAGAGAGAGAGAGAGAGAGAGAGAGAGAGAGAGGGGGAGAGGGGGTACTGCAACGCTATCGCGGAACAAAAGAGGAATCCACAGCATTAATTCTTGCAGCCTGGCAACTACCTGTCATTCTGCCGGAAGCGAGGACGGGACAGAGAGAGAGAGAGAGAGAGAGAGAGAGAGAGAGAGAGAGAGAGAGAGAGAGAGAGAGAGAGAGAGAGAGCAAATACAAAAAAATTAATAAAATAAAAGACACATTCTGAAGACGAAAGAGAGACATGGCATAAAAAAATGATGAAATCCGACTTTGTCTAGAATTCTGGACACACGAGAGAGAGAGAGAGAGAGAGAGAGAGAGAGAGATAAGAGAGAGAGCATAAGTGAAACTTAGTTGAAGGTCAACTACGATTCCCGGCCACTACCTACCATTCTGATGAAATTCTGATGAAATATATATATATATATATATATATATATATATATATATATATATATATATATATATATATATATATATATATATATACAGTATTTATATATACACACACATATATATATATATATATATAATATATATATATATATATATATATATATACATACATAATATATATAAACAGAACAAAACAAACTATAAACAAAGGAAACAAATACAGAAACAAGAGCAACTAAGAAACTAACTAGTATGGGCGACCCGTCTTGATAACATCAAGCTCCAAGTTTGCCCAGAGATAAGAGATTGGGGGCTTGGGTGGTAGGCTGGGGGAGTTGCGGAGGTGAGGACCCCCAACACGGAGGGAGAGATGAAGGAATGAAGTACAGAAATGAAGCGACCTCGGCTTCACAGAGAGAGAGAGAGAGAGAGAGAGAGAGAGAGAGAGAGAGAGTCTTTAAGTGGGAATTCATATGGCCAACAGTACCTTTAAATGTAATAAAAACTCTGATGGCAAAATAAAACTTTAGAAGGAGACACACACAGAGAGAGAGAGAGAGAGAGAGAGAGAGAGAGAGAGAGAGAGAGAGATGAAAAATCTTTAAGGGGTAACTCACATGTCCAACAGCACCTTTAAATGAAAGAAAAACTCGATGACAAGAAAAAAAGAAACATCAAAATGAGAGAGAGAGAGAGAGAGAGAGAGAGAGAGAGAGAGAGAGAGAGAGAGAGAGAGAGAGAGATGATAATGAAGAAAATATCTCTGAGAGGTAATTCCTGTGGCCAACTGTACCTTTAAATGGAAGAAAAACTCTGATGGCAAAATAAAACTTTAGAAGGAGAGAGAGAGAGAGAGAGAGAGAGAGAGAGAGAGAGAGAGAGAGAGAGAGAGATCTCTCTCCTAGGTATGTCACACTGCCGACTGTACCTTTAAATGAAAGAAATATTCCGATAGCAAAAAAAAAAATTTTAAGAGAGAGAGAGAGAGAGAGAGAGAGAGAGATGATAAAATCTTTAAGTGGGAATTCATATGGCCAACAGTACCTTTAAATGTAATAAAAACTCTGATAGCATAATAAAACTTTAGAACAAGAGAGAGAGAGAGAGAGAGAGAGAGAGAGAGAGAGAGAGAGAGAGAGAGAGAGAGAGAGAGAGAGAGAGACTATCTCTCATAGGTATGTCACATAGCCAACTGTATCTTTAAATGAAAGAAAAATTCCGATCGCAGAAAAAAAAAACTTTAAAAAGAGAGAGAGAGAGAGAGAGAGAGAGAGAGAGAGAGAGAGAGAGAGAGAGATAATAACGAGGAAAAAATCTCTGAGGTAAATCATACGACCAAATGTATCTTTAAATGAAAGGAAAATTCTGATAGCAAAAAACTTTACAAACGAGAGAGAGAGAGAGAGAGAGAGAGAGAGAGAGAGAGAGAGAGAGAGAGAGAGAGAGATCTCACAGGTATGTCATATGGCCAACTGTATCTTTAAATAAAAGAAGAATTCAGATAGCAAAAAAACTTGAGAGAGAGAGAGAGAGAGAGAGAGAGAGAGAGAGAGAGAGAGAGAGAGAGAGAGAGAGAGAGAGAGAGAGAGAGTCTCCATCTGAGATTCACCGGAGACAGGCCACTTCATTTTCGCTCGATAATTTACGACACCACTCTCCCACCATCTTAATGACCGAGCAACGGATATTTTCATAACTATAAATATGATTTAGAAAGACATTCATTACGTATGGTTTGGGTACGGGGCGATTTTTTTCTTAATTCTGTTTGTAATTAAGTACATTAACGCATGGCATAATTTATCTTTGGCTGTCATGATAAATGTCACTGAATGACTGATATACAGTTATTAGGGCACAATTATTTTTTTTTCTAGTTTTCAACTTATAAAATGAAATGGTTTGTCTGTACCATAGAATAATTTTCGTCTTCTTAAGGTATTGAGTGGAAAATGTCAATAATAATAATAATAATAATAATAATAATAATAATAATGATAATAATAATATCATGTAAAGTCAGGGATATTTTTTTTCAGTGGCATCTGTATTTAGGGCCAAAATGTACTGCTTTCAATCAAGATTTTTTGGTTACAAAAAAACCTTTTTGGTTAAAGGCATCTCAAAATCATCAATTTCAATAAAACATGACAAAAAGTTAAGTCATGTTTACATCAATATTTCTTTAGTTATTCAGACGATAATTTCATTGCTCTCTCTCTACCAGTCTCTCTTTCGCCAAACAGAAAATTTCCAGCTTCACACTTCTCCCTCTGTCTCTCTCTCTCTCTCTCTCTTCTTTTTACTTCCGCCGGACAACAGCAACTTTTAAACTCCGCATCTTTACTTTTTTTTTTTTTTTTACTTTTTTTTCGTTTATTGTTTGTCGTTTTTTCTCATTCTCAACCTCTACTACTTTCGCAGTTACACTAAGTTACCAACTTTGTGGATGTTAATTTTTCCGTTTATTTCTCCATAAGGAAGTGCCCCTGCCTCTCTCTCTCTCTCTCTCTCTCTCTCTCTCTTCTCTCTCTTTCTTTTTTGTATCCTGACTTTTTTCGTCTGCTTAATCACTTTGGTACTTTTTAGTTTTATGTAAAAGAAAACTATTGTGCCGGCTTTGGCTGTCCGTCCGCACTTTATTCTGTCCGCACTTTTTCTGTCCGCCCTCAGATCTTAAAAACTACTGAGGCTAGAGGGCTGCAAATGGCCATGTTGATTATCCCCTCTCCAATCATCAATCATGCCAAATTGCAGCCCTCTAGCCTCAGTAGTTTTTTTTTTTATTTACGGTTAAAGTTAGCCATAATCGTGCAACTGGCAACGATATAGGACAGGCCACCACCGGCCTGTGGTTGCAGTTTCCATGGGCCGCGGCTCATACAGCATTATATCGAGACCACCGAAGATAGATCTATTTTCGGTGGCCTTGATTATACGCTGTGCAGAAAAATCGATTGCGCCGAAGAAACATCGGCGTATTTTTCACATGTTTTCTCTCTCTCGTTGCTAATTTTTTCCGTTTAATTGTTTTTAAGCAAGTCTCCCCCCGCCCCTTCTCTCTCTCTCTCTCTCTCTCTCTCGCTTCCTCAGGATGACAGGATGCTGTATGTTCGAAGTTGCCTAATTCTCTCTCACTTTTTCCGTTTACTGACTGGAATTTTCACGGTTGCAGCAACTGATTCAGTGGACTTCTATTCCGTGTAAATGACTGTGTTCCAGTATTTTTCCTTCACTAAACAAAGTTACATCACTTTTATGTCTCGTTTTTCCATTCAGTGATGAAGATGGATGATGTTTTAAGTCTTCCTGGATTAAATGGATTATTATTTTTCACATTATATGCTTTTCTATCTATATTTACCATCATTTATCTTATATAGCACCATCTTCATCTTTAGTACCTTATCTATTTTGTTTTGCCACTAATATTAATAGAATTATCACTGTCAACTTATTAGAGAATTTCTTAAGTTTTCCAAATCCGGATAAACTATGAAAGTTGAATAACAGGGTAACACCCCTCCCTTATAAAGAAAAAAAAAAATAAGAGTTCCTTAAGTCTGCAACATACATTGCACAAAAAGAAAGTAGTTATTACTGCTATTACTGTTACAACCGACCAACACCACATGCAGCTTTAAAAGCAGAGGTATCATCATCATCATATCACAGTAATTAGCAGGAAGTAATTACTGCATGAAACCTACCGTTAACCAGGACTGATGTATCTCTGACGTCATAAAAGACTTGGGTCTCTGATGTGGCCATTAATTTGAGAGAAATTTCATTCATTTATTTAGGGGGAGGTATGACATCGGTTTCAACCTCCTAACTCGTTGTTCTTCTGCGCATACTAAACCCGAAAGTAAGTCAATATTAATCAATGAAGTTTTTCACAGCACTTTCGGATAAATCTGCCATCAGCTTCGTTGGGCGAGGGGTTTCAGCGATGGCCGCGAGTTCGAATCTTCCGGCCAATGAAGAATAAGAAGAATTTATTTCTGGTGACAAAATTCATTTCTCGCTATAATGATTCCACAATAAGCACCCGTTGCTAGGTAACCAATTGGTTCTTAGCCACGTAAAATAAATCTAATCCTTCGGGACAGCCCTAGAGAGCTGTTAATCAGCTCAGTGGTCTGGTGAAACTAAGATATACTTAATCAGCTTCAGAGGGGTTTCAGCGATCTGATTCGCCAGCGACAGCAACTTCAGAAACACTCAAAAGGAACTGTGACAGCAGTTTGCTAACACTTGACAGGAACTGTCAGTTTCTCTTGTGGCTTCTTTATTCCACACAGCTGTCTCATTTTCAAAATACATTAATTATCCAATCCAGCGAAATGTCACTCGCCTAGTTATGACTAATTTTACGGTCGTCCACTTAAAAAAAGAAAGGAAAGTTCTAACTTTTTTTATAGGATTCTTTCTTAACTATATTTTTCGGGGGGCTGTTTAAGTTGTATATCAGCAAACGAGAATGGATTATTAATTCTGTTATTCGCATTGCTTGCATATAATTCTTCAGTATATTCTGACTAAGGTTATGAAGATCTGCATTAAGCTTTCGAAAGGGCTACGTTGACTGATCCATGAATGTGTATATACTTTTTCTGCTAGACTTTTTTCCCACTTAATATAGCGAATGGCATATCATTTAACCCTTTTGATTCTTCCTTATAAACAAGTGTATATCTATATCTGTCTGAATCCACACACACATACACACACACACACACACACACACACACTCCCAGAAGGTCTCTCCTGCGTTGTCACATTGCATAAAGGGGGTAAGTGCTGTTGACTGAACCTGTGCATAAAATTTTTATTGCATAATATGAGTTTCCTCTGCAATTTACTTTTGCATAATCGTGATGCAATGTATCTATGTAATGGGCTGCAGAAAAATATGTGAACAGGCCGCCATAAAAAAATGGAGAAATGTTAAGATATTAAATAATGTGGATTCAGATAAAAGCTGTAGTGGTATTACTATATATAAAATAAATGTGCCGTCATAGACAACACCTGTGGTGCAGAAGAACTGACGTTCTATGCTGCATCTATTACATATCATGAAATGCACAAAGGTCAAAGACGAACAGAACATATAATTTAGGCCAAAGGCCAAGTGCTGGGACCTCCGAGGTCATTCAGCCCTTAAAGGGCAGTAAGAAGGTTTGAAAGGTGTAACAGGAGGAAAACCTCGCAGTTGCACTATGAAGCACTTTTCGCAGAGGGTGGAAAATCAAACAGAAAGAAAGAGAATATGAACGGAGGTACGGTAAAAGGAATGGAAGAGGTTGCAGCTAGGGGTCGAAGGGACGCTGCATAGACCCCTCAATAGCGCCTACAGTGCACCATGTGAGGTGCACTGACGGCACTACCCCACTAAGGGGAAACTACACAATGCTCTTGTATATATGATCAAATATCCTACAGTACATCGAATTCCACTTCCCTCCGCCATGCCAGGAGCGTTGTGAACTTTCCTTGCGGAGCATGTTGCTCTCTTAAAGAAGATAACGGCATCAAATATTCAGGTATTTCTTGCATCGTACACGTATCTAGTGAAATACCCTTCAGAATTACAACACCTTGAGTCACGGCGCTTCTACTACTGATTGTGGGGAGACGAGACGAGCGCCATAAAACGGACTTAATACCTTCGCTAGTCGAGATAGGTTTTATTCTCTTTAGGAGTTAATCCTCTTACACCCGTACGTAATTAAGCTTCAGAACTGAACGCTGACGCTCCGTAGAGCTGTTAATTACTAAGCCGGTTGCTTCATTTTTTTTTTTTAAGGCCGATGGGGTAGGCAGTCTAATGGTATAATCTCATACTGGCACGATGGAGAGTAGAAGATGATGAAAGGATAAAGAATGTTTAGTTTATTCCTGAAGGAAGTGACAGATCATTTCTCAAAATATAAATAAAATGGTTTATAAAGTAGTAGTATTAAAGTAGTTTAACCAGACCACTGAGCTGACTTTCAGCTCTTATAGGGCTAGCTCGAAGGATTAGGATAAAATACCACATAGGATCGCGTTCTCATACTATAACACATACACACAACAAATACATTTACTCATGCTTCCACACTAAAAAGGTTTATTAAAATTCATAATAAGTTAAGTAATATTTTTAAAAATTTAAATTTACATTCGACAAATGCTACGTTTTCGTGCTTTTATTATTTACTTATTTTTATATTTTATCTATCAAACCACAATTCCTCATGAACAACAAAATCGGAACGACAAAATGTAAAAGATTCTGACGAAATTTCATTCATTGATTTATTCCCAAAAGTTGACAGTCGCTGTTGGTCATATATTTGGACACTCGCATAACACATGTCTGGCCGTTATTAGTACCTTGCACTCTGAGCACTCGGGGATTTATAAAGAAAACACATTACTAATTTCATCTGTTACGTTGTGAGAGTCAGTTATTATATCTGAATGATCAAAGGATTGATTTATGGTCACTAAAACTGGCGTCACAACATCTAGGTTATTGACGCCGTAAAAAAATTTAAAAGGAGTTTCATATAAGAAATATCTAATATACAGTATATATATAAATATATATATGTATATTTATATATGTATATACAGTATATGTATGTGTGTATACATATATAAAATATCTGTGAATACATATATACTATACATACAGATAAACATACTGCATATGTATATGATCTAAAATTTGTTGAGGAGGCCCCCTCCTAACAAAGATACATATCTGCTCTGTATCACAATCCTCCCCGAGAATCGTAGCGAGGATAAAATGTCCATCTCTAAGAAACAGTCAAGTATATGATACATTCACATGACTGAAAAATCAGGCACCGGAGACCAAACTTTTTATGGTCTTGAATCATAATTGAATATTTGCAAGGATCGCTGGATAAGGTAGAATATCTATTACTCATCATTTTGAATTCATAATTTGAGAACATTTACATGCAAAAAGGCAAAAATATAGCTGCTGCTGTTTTTCTGACTTATTCATAACTACCAAGCATGTTTTTTCAGTGTGTTTTTCTAAGGAAAACGTATCATTTTTATAGCAGAAACAATAAAAATTTTTAATTAAAACCTTTCCGATATACATGAAATTTAATACTGGGATATTATATCTTGGGAGTAAACATTCAGTAGTTATGCAACTATACGGCAAAGTTTTATGACGGGTCATCATTCATACAGAGATTCATATCAGCTGTCACAAGCCCCCGGTAATACGTGGGAGTCAAAACTTCGAAGGTAAACCGGTTTACCATAACCTTGTCCTTTAACCTCAGAGGTAATATTCTCTATTTTCGTCTGTTCCCTGAATGATAAAACCAGCTTCTGCTGGATCGACATAAATGGAGGGAATGTATGACAGGGTCTTTATATGGTAAAAGTCAGCAATCGATATCATATGGATGAGGATTCCAGTTAGCGTGATTCTGAATATTTCCTGTTCACTGATTTTCCTTTGCTCAGTAAATTTTTTTTCTGTAAATACATACATACATACATGCATACACATACATACATATATGTGTGTGTATGCATATATATATATATATATATATATATATATATATATATATACATACTGTACACATACAAATCTATATGTGTATGTGTATGTATTTATGTATATATATAACGCATACACAAACATATATATAAAGAAAACCCAACAATAGCAATGTCTAAAAGTTATAATACCAATACAGATAAGAATAAAATCCGATTTCAAATCACGATTTGCAGACAATAATACAATCAAGACAACATCAATAGACTGATAATATTCGCAAAAACAACATAACTATCAAAGACAAAGTCATATCTTAATCCTTGTTTCTAGGCATAAATAAATAATCATATCTTTGTAACAAAA
>NC_089796.1:6565000-6607500 GCF_040412425.1 Macrobrachium rosenbergii | reverse complement strand
GTGGGGGTTGAGATTTCTTGTGATCCAGTTTTGTTATATCAATGGAGTGAGTTGAGGAGCAACTAGGTAGTCGAATGTTTTGGAGACGTTTACTTTTCTAAGAAATGTTTTCTAGTACAGGGTTATTGAATATAATAAAAAAATAATTGTTGCCTGGATATTTGAGTGGAGAGAGAGAGAGAGAGAGAAAGAGAGAGAGAGAGAGAGAGAGAGATTCAACATACACACACTCGAGAGCTCATACGATTATTCCGCAACATACGTTTTTCCAACGGCCTCTCTGGGTCTGAGGGGAAAGCAAACACAGCCATAAAGACCCCATTGAAGACGTCCAATCATGGCCCACCCAGGCCCACCGAAAACCGAAAAGATCTGTGGTTGAATGACGGTGCAAGACATCGCATACCCACGACGGGATTGTTTGCATCCTAAACTCTTTTTCTTCTTCGTCCCTGGGAAATTAATTCTGGCCCCCAGTCGACCTGAATTGAATTTAAACTATAGAATTTAGGCCAAAGGTCAAGCACTGGGACTATGAGGTCATTCAGCTTTGAAACGGAAATTGACAGTAAAAGGTTTGAGAAGTGTAACGGGAGGAAAACCTCGCAAGGTGGAAGGAAGAGAATATGAAAGGAGGTACAGTAGAAGGATCGAAAGGGGTTGCAGCTAGGGGCAGAAGGGACGCTGAAAAGAACCTTAAGTAATGCCTACAGCACCGCATGAGGTGCACTTACGGCACTAACCCCCTACGGGGATGGCCCACAGTCCACCAGAAAACCAAAAAATTTATACTTGCACGCCCGATCAAGTCTTCGCATAACCCAAGATAGGTTTATTTACATCCAGAGACGTCTTCGCCCGAGCGAAAATATTTCTGGCTACCCAGTGACAGCTAAGCACAATCCAAATAAAAAATAAAATCTACACTTGAATGTGGACTCAGGACTTCGCATAATCCACGACGGGTTTGTTTACATCCAGACTTCTTCTCTCACGCGAAAATAATAATTCTGGCCTCCCGGAATTATTTGGACTCGAGACTTAGCATAACCATGAGGCGTTGTTTACATTCTGATATCTTATTCGACCGTGTAAAATTATTTCTGGCTTTCGCCCCCAAAAACACTTCGAAAGCCATCAACGTCCGGTCGAAGACATCACTGCTTTTAAGGAATCACAGACTGGTGGGGATTTTATCTCTCTCTCTCATATACAATTTTATCACATCCGTTCTTCCATCCCACCTATGACCAATCTCTCTCTCTCTCTCTCTCTCTTCAGTTTTATCCATTACAGCTATGCTCTTTCAGTTTTATCCATTACACCTATCCTAGTTTCTCTCTCTCTCTCTCTCAAATTCAATTTTATCACATCCGTTATCAATTACACCTATGCCTAGTTTCTCTCTCTCTCTCTCTCTCTAATTCACTTTGATCACATCCGTTATTCAAATGCACCTATGCCTAGTCTCTCTCTCTCTCTCTCTCTCTCTCTCTCTCTCTCTCTCTCTCTCTCTCTCTCTCTCTCTTTCAAATTCAATTTTATCACATCCGTTATTCCACTACACCTATGCCCAGATTGTCTCTCTCGCTCTCTGCGTGTGAATTTGCATAATGTCCTCTCATTTTTGCGAGCCGTTTATCTCTCTTGCTTTTCTTAATACTCTTTCCTCCGCAGTGTTTCCACGAGGTGAACCAGAGGAAGGAATCCAGGATAAACTTATGGAAAATTGAAGAGTTTTGTCTGACTCTTTACATTAAAGGATTTACAAAAAAAAAAAAAAAAAAAAAAAAAAAAAAAAAAAAAAAAAAAAAAAAAAAAAAAAAAGATTTTTTTATGCCACTTGATTTATTGCATGCTGCTTCCACTCACGTGTCCTCAGGTTTCTTAACCTAACAAAAAATCAATTTCTTACGTTCTACTAAAATACAAAATAAAGTAAAATTGTACGAAACGGAATGAAAACAAGTAAAAAATGCGCAGAAGTTTCTTTGGCGCAATCGAGTTTTCTGTACAACGTATAATCAAAGCCACCGAAAATAGATCTATCTTTCAGTGGTCTCAGTATAATGCTGAACCGCGGCCCATGAAACCTTAACCACGGCCCGGTGGTGGCCCGTCCTTTATCACTGCCAGATGCACGACTATGGCTAACTTCAACCTTATAAATAAAATAAAAACTACATAGGCTAGAGGGCTGCAATTTGGTATGTTTGATGATTGGAGGGTGGAAGATCAACATACCAATTTGCAGCCCCCTAGACTCAGTAGTGTTTAAGATCTGAGGGCGGACAGAAAAAGTGCGGACTTACAGACAAAGCCGGCACAATACTTTTCTTTTACAGAAAACTAAAAGGTGTAACAGAGTGAACCCTTACGTTCAACTGAAATACGAAATGAAGTGAAATGATACGAAATGGAATGAAAAAATGTATTTGAGAGTGAAATCGAGGTATCACAGAAACACTAAACCCATCCTTTCGATATATTATAGGCGACAGATATGATAAGAAATTATATACCTATATATCTTTAAAACCTGATTGCTCATGCAGAGCTATAGGTTAGGTTAGGCTGTGTCATCTACAATTACCATTGCCACATTGTGATTAAAATACCGACATTGGTATTTTTTGTGTCATTTTATTTTAAAATAAAAAATATAGCAGACGCGTTCACCCCAGATCTATAAAAAACCATTTCCAATTATAATAATTTCATTTTTTTCATATTCTCCATTTAGCGCTTCTTATTTGAATCATTTAACACAACTTTTTTAGAGGTAGGTTTCTTATCAGATACGAATAAGTCCTTAAAAAAATAAAATTTTGACACATTTCTTGTTAAAGGTCGAATTTAAACCACAACTGAGAATGTAAGAACAAGTTCAATGACTGCGCAGCGACCGAATATGAATATGTAAACAAATCAACATAAAATGATGATTACTTAAATGGCACAAGTAAGATTTCTGAGTAAATGCTGCATCACGTCGGTTGCAAGAAAGTTAGGATTAAAATATAAGTAATGCCATGCCTAGAACTAACTTCCATGACCTATCAATAATTTTAGCAGTTCATTAACATATCATTATGAAACTTATATCCTTTTAACTTATATCCTTATATATATATATATATATATATATATATATATATATATATATATATATATATATATATATATATATATAGTTGATTTGATCAGTGAATGTTTGGTGTGATGCTCTAGCACTGTTATTCAATACGTATGAATACTGTCATTGTGAGCCACATTCTTAACAAACAAAATCTAAAAAGGAGAGAGAGAGAGAGAAACCAACATCAAAACACACAATCAGTATTTGCAATCATTCACAAAAGAAGCATCTTAGCTACACTGACTCTGATCCCAGCCAGACCTTGCCCGCGTCCAGTAATAAATCAGAACCAGGAGTAAAAAGAAAATGACGCCAGAAGAGAACACTCTACTGAATGGGGAAACGCAACGGATGAATAAACGACGTTGCTTTCAATTAATGACGTGAGGGAATGGACAGAAATGGCTGAAGGAAGGGGAAAAGCAAGTCTATCGTTCTATTAATCAACTTTAAAGTATGATGTTATATTACACTTGACAGACAGGGGGACAAAGTCGTTTTGTCTCTCTTAATCAGAGGCGGATGGGACTGGCAACCCAAAGCTTTTATAGCACGAGTTTTAATCAAAGCAAAAGAGGAGAGAGAAAAATGGGACCTGACCCTAAAATGAGCTCTCTCTCTCTCTCTCTCTCTCTCTCTCTCTCTCTCTCTCTCTCTCTCTCTCTCTCTCTCTCTCTATATATATATATATATATATATATATATATATATATATATATATATATATATGTATTTATAAGTAAATATATGTATAAGTACAGTGTGTGTGGGGAGGGTAATTTTGCTTGCGTGCGTATATACTAAATGATCTATCATAAATGCTTGGCAACAATACTAAACATTTCATACAAGCATATATCATAAAATCTTTTACATGATCGTGACTTGAAATTTCAACCAAAATGGAAACAGTTCCGAAAATCTTTCAGTTTCGTTCGCATTTTTTGTTTCTTTTCCCCAAACAAAAAATGTTGTTGTATTTGAAAAATGAATCGCCCTCTGATTCCAATGTTGTATGAAGCCACCATTTAGACCTGAATTTCCTTATTATTTTAGGAACAAAAAAGTATAATCTTATTTTAGTCCTCGCAAAGGCATTGTTATTTTCTTTACTACTACTCGTTTTGTGTTATCAAATCATTGCAACGGCAACAAAATTAAAAACTGATGAGTACAAGACTTTAATCAAAATACAATGTCCGCACAAGATGGATCAAAATCCAGGCCCAGTACGAAATTTCATTTGAGATTTTTTTATCCTACTTGAATCTATTTGTAGGTGTCGTAGAGTTAAAATCTTAAATTCTACACTTAATTCGTACTCTTTCGGACACCATTATCACGGACTGCAGCTCGCAACTGACCGCTCTACAGTAAAGATCTGCTGCAGGCTTCAGCAACCTTACATGCAAGGCGCAGGGCGTTCACTCTCCAAGCCCAATCCTACTCTGTTTATATCCGGATCTCGGACAGACAAAATAAACGTCGATTCTGTTAAACGAGTGATTCCATTACGCCATTTTCCAGCCAGTGTGACTCTGCCGCTCCTATCAACTTTAAAGGCGCAGCTACATGCGCCTGCTGAAGTTTGCAACTTTCCCGAGTGTTGCAGGAGGTCGATTTCGCGCGGAGCCTCTTCATCAAAGCACAATGCTTTTCTGCGCGGGATGTATGTAAATGCGTCTTTAATGATATCGGAAGACTGTGCCTGCAAACTTATTGCTGGGAATAGAGGCTGCATTGTGAAGAATTTTCCATTGATTTATCTACCATAGGTAGGCATTAAATAAAGAGAAGGGAAGGAATAGGGAGAGGATTCCAAATCTTCACAGCAGAACGAAAGCATTAAAAAAAAAAAAAGATAAAAAATGCGCCGAAGTTTCTTCGGCGCAATCGAGTTTTCTGAACAGCGTATAATCAAGGCCACCGAAAATAGATCTACCTTTCGGCGGTCTCGGTATAATGCTATATGAGCCGCGGTCCATGAAACTTTAATCACGGGTTGGTGGTGGCCTGTCCTATATCGTTGCCAGACGCACGATTATGACTAACTTTAACCTTAAATAAAATAAAAACTACAGAGGCTAGAGGGTTATAATTTGGTATGTTTGATGACTGGAGGATGGATGATCAACATACCAATTTTCAGCCCTCTACCCTCAGTAGTTCTTAAGATCAGAGGGTGGACAGAAAACGTGCGGACGGACAGACTAAGCCGGCAAAACAGTATTCTTTTACAGAAAACTAGAAAGATATTCAAAAAGCACTAAAATTAAAACAAGCTCATTAAAAGCTATTTTGAGTAAAAAAAAAAAAAGTAATAAGTATGTCACTCAGGTCACATATTACTCCTATACCTTTGATCACGGAACGTTAAAAAAAAAAAATGCAAACCCAAGCAAGAAAAACCTATCTGCATCTGACGCCCTCTTAAGGACCGAGCCGGTGCAAAAATGTTTAATACCTCTGACATCAGGTATCATTCGCAATAGCCTTTCATTTTCTGTAACTCATTTCCTTCTTTCTTTTTGATGTAGGCGACCAATTTCAAGAGGGATTGAGAGCATGTCTAAATCTTTCAACTTCACGTGGGCCAGGTTTATGTGCCTTTTAATCAACAGCAGATGGCGTTGGCAGATGTGCATTACGAGCTCGTAAAATTATGGTTCATAAGATCTCTTTGTCTCTATCATATTCATAACATACATGCATACAAGCAGGTGCGCAAATCTGTGTGACAATCATGGCAATCAAGGTGTGACAATCAGTGTGTGACAGTCACGGAAATCAAGGTGTGACAATCAAGTGTGACAATCATTTTTTTTATAAATCTGTTCAGTAATCCATAAAACAAGGATGATTATTTCCTGGACTGAACTAAAAAAATATGGAAATACACATATGGAAACACGCACATCACCATGATTAAAGACACTCAAAATAATCTCTTTGAATGACAAAGCAAATAGTACGTTACCCACCCATTTCTTTCAAAAATTCACTGAACAGTTTAAGCACAAACATATCCACACAAATATTTACATAATCTTAAGAAACAGTCGATGCACAAACCATCAAAGAGACGTTATCTAAAAGTAACGGAAAAGAATACGATTATTTACTGAAAATGATCTGTTTTAGATATGGATACTGAATATAAACACTACGGCGACTTTCTCTTCGCAATCTGCAAAGTATAATTTGATTGTGCTTATTATGAATTCGGTTAATCTGCATCACAAGCAGTTAAAATATCTAGTAAATGCTAATAAACCAACCACACATACACGTTTTTAAAAGAAAACATCTAAACAGTCCACGCATAAACAATATGCACGGTCATACAGTAATATATTGGTGAGTAAAATTCTTTTTCCAAAATTCCTTACGTTCACGGAACAATATCAAGAGAGAGAGAGAGAGAGAGAGAGAGAGAGAGAGAGAGAGAGAGAGAGAGAGAGTACTGTCAAGAACCCTTCCTGTTTCTGGTCGTAGTAGAAATCTGTCACCATGATGACACGATGACTGAATTAAAAACGAAGAATAAGCGTGAAGTTAACGCTCTTGCATTGGAAATGCACCAGGCGCTATTGAAACTTGCACCAAACCTCAGCTGTCTGGTTCAAGCGGCACTGGTCTTATTAAGACTCGAAAGCCAATGGAGCAGACATAAACTTAAATGTAAGAACGCCAGAACTGAGACTTAGTAATGTAATGAGTAACAAACTGATGTTTGCCCTCGGTATATATTTATGTAGCATAACTTAAACATACATCTTTCAAGAGGCAAGGCGTGTTAAAATATAGTTTGATGAAAAGCGTATTTCTTTAGTTTCACAAGTGATTAATGCATCGGTTAAAAGCTTCATTATTTGTAAAGGGTATGTGTTTAAAACTGTCTTCAAAACTAAGTGACGAAATAAGCGATAACATTACATTGCCAAATGCAAAAAGATGCCATGGTGCTAGCCATTCAGCAGTATCTAAATATTCCACATAAATCAAGATATTTACCTCCAAAGTAATTTTTGTAATTCAGTCAAGATGTAAAAATGACTTCGTTAGCAATATGTCAAAATGTTAACACCTTAAGGATCATTTTAAAAAATCATTTAGCTTCACTATGGCACATCATTTCAATGAATTAAGAATAAAGGCTGTACATAGAGATTTACTCTACACAACTATAAAAAAAAGGTCGATGCATTTTAAGAATACCACTCGGTCACGCCCCTTCCCCTGGCACCATAGATAACGCATGACACTATCATACCGCGCTCTCCGACGGTTGCTGCTTGGCTATGACACTAATAACATCGAAAGGTCGTTCATTCAATAACTAAAGGATGCTCTAGAACCTATAAATTGGTACTTATTTTTGTACAACTGTTATATCAACATACTTTTGAAAGTTTCCTCTTCACAACAACACAAATAGTAATTCTCTCTCTCTCTCTCTCTGTGCAACTCGCTCATCCCAGGGAGGAGTAGTAAACCATAGAGGGAAGCAACCCAACCGGAGATGGGTAGAAGAGTCCGGTTCACGATAAGGACAGCGCTGCCAGCCGTATGAGTAATATTGTGAAAGAGGGGAGGGGGTTAGGCTGGGGTGGCAGGGTGAGGTAGGGAGGATGTGGGCGTGGCCGAGTGATATTCTTAAAATGTGTCGACTGTAGTGACTAAGGTCATCATCTGCAATAAATTATAGTACCGACTGACCATGTAGTTATCAGTAACTCATTAATAACGACTGACTATAAGACATGAAACAAATGACTTTTGAGTTCATGTACCCAAGCTGATCTCTAGCCGGGTTAGAGGATGAGTGTTGACATCAGGCTTTAACACCATTACCGTGTAAAACATCAAAGCGTTACAAAATGTGTAATTAACTGCAGTGATCAGAGCCAAGAGACAATGGGGAAATTACAACCAAGATGCTGGCGGAGGAAGGATAAGACAACCTGAAACAGAAGTTAAATATATGAAGTGAGACTGGTATCACGATTCAGTAACCCTGAACAACAGCAACCAAAAAGAAACAACTACAAATTAAGAAAGACTGACCTTTAAAAAGTTCTTTACTTAATTTGGGAAGCGGTGACAGTTTCACTCCTTTCCCTTTGTGTTTCGTATTTTGGGGAGTAAATCGATGAAGCACGCTTAATTTTCTTTTTCCTATATACTCCCTTTCTTGGTTTTCTGAAAAGAAAACCATTGTGCCGGCTTTGTCTGTCCGTCCGCACGCTTTCTGTCTGCCCTCAGATTTTAAAAACTGCTGAGGCTAGAGGGCTGTAAATTGGTATGTTGATCATCCACCCTCCAATCATCAAACATACCAAATTGCAGTCCTCTAGCCTCCTCAGTAGTTTTTATTTGATTTACGGTTAACGTTAACCATAATGGTGCGTCTGGCAACGATATAGGCCAGGCCACCACCAGGCAGTGGTTAAAGTTTCATAGGCCGCGGCTCATACAGTATTATACCGAGACCACCGAAAGATAAATCTATTTTCGGTGGCTTTGATTATACGATGTACAGAAAATTCGATTGCGCAGAGAAACTTCAGTACATTTTTTACTCGTTTCTCTTCGGAGGGGGTGGCGACAGAAGGGTTCACTCTTCCAGTCTCAGCCCAAGCACGAATACAATTTGTCCGTCTTTGCTACAAAAACAAGTACAAGAAATACATGCAAAGACATCTCACGATAACCAAAAACAAGGACAAGCCGCAACAAACACAGATACAAAAATCCTCGTTAACCTTAATCTAGGTTGCCAGGCTAGACTCGTCAACATTATTTATCAAAGTTTAAAAACAGCAACAAACTGACATGGATTCTGACAAGGATTAGAGGGGAAAAAAACCCCAAGAAAAACAAACCAACGAACACAGAACGAGGAAACGGCCTCTCCTCTTCGTCAGCAGGCAGCACGAGTCCACTAAAGCAATCATCGTCAAAGGAGGCAATGAACCTCAATAACTCTCCGCCATATCCATGTCTCGCTGATCTGCCAATTCATATACGGCTAATAGGTGAAGCGTTAACTGAGCGCCGCAATGGAATATCTTACCTCTCTACTCTCTCTCTCTCTCTCTCTCTCTCTCTCTCTGATTATCTCTAGCTATAATATTTGTATCTGATTATCTCTAGCTATAATATTTGTATCTGTGTATATATATATATATATATATATATATATATATATATATATATATATATATATATATATATATATATATATATATATATATATATATATATATATACACACACACACACATATATATATATATATTCCAAAACGACACAAATTCACAGTGTATGAAGTTAGTACTTCCACAGAGGGTCTCCATATATATATATATATATATATATATATATATATATATATATATATATATATATATATATATATATATATATATATCTACAGTCATCCACTCTACAAGGGATGGTCCCTGCCAAAACAACGTCACTGACACGTACGTAATCAAATTGCCGAATTGTTAATGAACACCTTCGCCTGCTTCAGACACCTACACAAAAGGCTCATCAGTCCTCTAGGGGCATCCTTGGCACTAAGGCCTTCGTCTCCAGTCCCTCTCCCAATTCTAGGCCTTCTCTCCTCTGTCCTCTTCTTCTTCGACCTTATTAATCCAACTGTGTAGCAGGGTCGGCCGCTCGAGTCGGCTTTCTCCATCTATTTCTATTCCTTGCATCTTCTTCCCGCAATTCTGGGTTATCGTTTCATCCGGGCCACATCCTTTAACTACTTCTACGTATATCCGCACTTATCGATGTAACTTTTCATATGCCCCTTACACCACGCAAATAATTAATTTCAACTGCTTCAATCTTAGTTCCTTTATTAGCATTTCACACCCAACCTTCACTTCCATGGATGAGAACTGAGAAAACAGCTTCACTCAAAATCATTCTCTTTTACTCTAATTCTCTTCCTTTCCTGACTCTTACCATTGTCAGAGAAATTTCTCGTGAAACGCTCGATTTCACCGATACCGTCCCCCGAGACTTTTTGACATTATAAGCGTTCCCCAATCCCGCCACTTCATCTTTCATCTGCACGAGAATCAAACAGTGATACTTTCAACACACCGCTGGTCGTCGGATCAGCAAAGTCGAAAAACTTAGGTCTGGTCTTGTCAATACAGCATCGTTTAAAGACACCTCCTCTAAGAGGAAAAAGAAAGAAAGAAAAAAAAATGTGCCGAAGTTTTTTCGGAGCAATCGAGTTTTCTGTACACCCGCTACAGCGTATAACCAAGGCCACCGAATTATCTTTCGGTGGTCTCGGTATAATGCTGTATGAGCTACGGCCCAGGAAACTTTAACCACGGCCCGGAGGTGGTCTATCCTATATCGTTGCCAGAAGCACGATTATGGCTAACTTTAACCTTAAATAAAATAAAAACTACTGAGGCTAGAGGGCTGCCATTTGGTCTGTTTGGTGATTGGAAGGTGGATGATCAACATACCAGTTTTCAGCCTTCTAGCCTGAGTAGCTTTTAAGATCTGAGGGCGGACAGAAAAAGTGCGGACAGAAAAAAGTGCAGACAGAATAAAGAGCGGACGGAGAAAAATGCGGACGGACAGACAAAGCCGGCAAAATAGTTTTCTTTTATATAAAACTAAAAAAAACGTGTATTTGAAAAACATGTGTATAAAATCCTATTTCTATATCTACGTATCTGTCTGTATGTATTTTACCTTTAACAATTTTCATGTGTTTTGTTTAAGTATCTACCTTTCTATTACCTTGAAAAATAAATACATAGCTTTTATCTATCCATCTATTAGTATATTCTCAATTCATCTACATTCATCTTCCTCTTCTCTCTCTTTACTGACATCTGTCAATCCCCATTCCCCTCTGTTACATGGTTTTCATAATAACCACCTCTTTACCACTTATCTACTTGAGGTCTCATTGTTTATATACATACACACACACACACACATATATATTTTCACCTTTCCAGTTATGTACGTATGCAAGTTTATCCATTTCTTTTATTCATTTTATGGCCGCCTATACCACAGTTATCTACTTTCTCTGTATTATCTATTTCAATTATTCATTTCTCTCTCTCTCTCTCTACTCTCAGTCTCTCTCTCTCTCTCTCTCTCTCTCTCGAAGGGCCAATTGTAGCTTTTCCTCTCTCTATATTTTTTTTTCTCACTACCTCAATCCGATCACGTCCAAACTCCACTCCACCACTGTACATGTTTTTCTCATTGCCTCTGAAAAGCCTACAGCTAGATATATATATATATATATATATATATATATATACTGTATATATATATAGGAAGATTTCCATTGCCTGGGGTTCTGAAAGCTTACAACTAATCTGTAATATATATATATATATATATATATATATATATATATATATATATATATATATATATATATATATATATATATATATATATATAGAGAGAGAGAGAGAGAGAGAGAGAGAGAGAGAGAGAGAGAGAGAGAGAGAGAGAATACAAGAGATTTGTGATATATATATATTCAAATATATATTCTCTATTAGAATACATACGTCAGTGTGTATGTAATGTGACGACAGTTTGAAATAACAAGCAGATTTGTATTGCGTTACCAGCCCATTCAAATTCGTATTATTCTCTATTAGAACCAGACGTCAGAAGCATGA
The DNA here is from genome assembly GCF_040412425.1 of Macrobrachium rosenbergii. Lineage (NCBI taxonomy): Eukaryota > Metazoa > Arthropoda > Malacostraca > Decapoda > Palaemonidae > Macrobrachium > Macrobrachium rosenbergii. The sequence goes on along the minus strand of NC_089796.1, from coordinate 6,595,668 downwards.
GTAATGAGACGACAGTTTCAAATTAACCACTGATAAACGCATACACATTCAAATACATATATATATATATATAATATATATATGTATGTATAATATATATACATTTAAATATATATATATATATATATATATATATATATATATATATATATATATATATATATATATACATACATACATACATACACACACACACACACAAACTCCCGCATAAATATAACTACGCAAAATAACGTTCTTCATCGACATTCCTTCATTCACCTTTAATGCCTGGCGTTGCAAGAACTCTTCCAGGAAGAATAAATGAAAGACTCAATGAATGAAGCAGAAATATACATGTTGCAACAGTTCTCTAGTCATGAATGAATGATAAACGCCTGGCAATACAACGGTTCTCTTAGTATGAATAAATGAATGACTGTATGAATCGTATATATCTGGATTTCCAGCAATTGCAATCTTCACGTTACGAAGGTTTGAGTGAATATAAATGAGTAACCTGGCTGAATAATAATTTCATGAATGACTTGCTAAAAATGAAATATATTGTTCTTCATTCTTTACCATTTTCCCATTGGAAATATGAACTGAAATGCACTGCTGAACATGAATAAAAATTTAGTAATGAATATAAATAGAAAATTTACTACTGAATAAGAATAAAAACTTACTGCTGAATAAGAGTAAAAATTTACTATTGAATAAGAATAAAAATTTACTACTGAATATGAATAAAAATTTACTACTGAATAAGAATAAAAATTTACTACTGAATAAGAATAAAAATTTACTACTGAATATGAATAAAAATTTACTACTGAATATGAATAAAAATTTACTACTGAATAAGAAAAAAATTTACTACTGAATATGAATAAAACTTTACTACTGAATATGAATAAAAATTTGCTACTGGATAAAAATAAAAATTCACTACTGAATATGAATACAAATTTACTAATGAATATGAATAAAAATTTACTACTAAATATGAATAAAAATAAACTACTGAATAAGAATAAAAATTTACTACTGAATACGAATAAAAATTTACTACTGAATATGAATAAAAATTACTAGTGAATATGAGTCAAAACTTACTACTGAATAAGAATAAAAATTTACTACTGAATATGAAAAAAATTTTACTACTGAATACGAATTAAAATTTACTACTGAATATGAATAAAAATTTACTACTGAATATGAATAAAAATTTACTACTGAATATGAATTAAAATTTGCTACTCAATATGAATAAAAAATTTAGTACTAATTAATTTCTTTGGGTCATTAATTTTGTTTAGAATTAATTTAAATCTGTTCTTACTGTTCATTATGAAAAATAATCGTTCGTCCTTATATAATGGAAGTTAGACAAATTCATGACCTGCTGTTTAATAATAATAATAATAATAATAATAATAATAATAATAATAATAATAATAATAATAATAATAATAATAATAATAAAATGAGGTGTAAGTCCAACCATTCGTTACCTTCTGTTCTCTTCAATGTCCTGCAATATATAACCTTGATTATTGCAGACGTAAAAGCAACAAATGCAGCAACATGTTTTCAGTACCAATTCACTTTGGTTTAATTCAACATAATGTTACCTTCAAATGTTCATTTATTAACTCACTTACTCTTCGCACCAACGTGCAGAGTAATTTATTATTTTACTTAAATGTAAACTGTAAATTTATTTAGTCACTTTAAGCGTCAAAAATTATCATATTTGACTTTAGTATTATTATTATTATTATTATTATTATTATTATTATTATTATTATTATTATTATTATTATTATTACTATTATTATTATTATTATGAAAGAATTTTTTGTTTTTTTTTTTACTGGAACCATCCTTAGTGATCGTAGGGGTTTGATACACTAAGGATGAGGCTTTTTGTAGTTGTAGTTGTATAAATCAGTTTATTATTATTATTATTATTATTATTATTTCAAGTAACCCTTCAGACGGAAAGAAAATTCCCCATCCGAGAGTGCCTGCAACGAAAAGCATTCCTTATGCAATCATAAGATAAGCATTAGCATGACGTGCTTTAGGAAGAAAATATACATAAAAAAAAGTTGAGCACCTTATCGCGTAAATCTGAGGGGGGAAAATGTCCATTTTTTTTTGTGCTAAAAGAAATCTGTGGAAAAAAAGAAAGGAATGGACTCTTATGACGCTAAAATTATTTTCCATGAAGTATTTTGGGAAAATGTCGAGAACTTTATCATTGAATGCCGAATAAAAACACCAGTTCTCTGCGCTTTTGACTGATTTTAATCCATTAATGGAAGATAGGTAATCCCTGTTACCATTTTTAGAAAATCCTTATCATAGAGGGGCGAACGAAAAATATAAGATCTCTCCATTTTTTTTAACATCTGTAAAGAAATTCGTGGAATTGATTTAACCACATTTATCCATATTGGAATTGAAATTGGTATATAAGATTTAGGCCAAAGGCCAAGAGCTGGAATCTATGAGGTCATTCAGCGCTGAAAAGGAAATTCAGAGAGAGAGAAAAAAAGGCTTTTAAAGGTGTAACAGGAGGAGGAAAGAGAATATGAACGAAGGTACAATAAAAAGGAATGAAAGGACTGCAGCTAGGGGCCGAAGGGAGGCTACAAAGAAAAACTCAAGTAATGCTTACAGTGCACCAGGTGAGGTGCACTGATGGCACTAACCCCCTAAGAAGCTTGTATTCTTATTGAATAGATTTACTCTTGTCAAACTCAACACGAGGCAGTTAACAAAACAGGGATGGATCCTGAGAATAAACAAAACAATAGTTACTGATATATTCAAACCTTAAAAGCTAAATCATGGACGGACCCACTGCAAAGAAATTGCCCACAACTAACTGATTTATACAACTACACAAAAGGCTCATCCTTAGTGTATCAAACCCCCAAAATCACTAAGGATGGCTCCAGTAAAAAACAACACAATAGTAACTGACATATTCCAGCTTTTAACAGTTGAATCATGGAAAGAAAGCGTCCAAAACTAACTAATTTATACAACAAGCAAAGCTCACCACCAGCCCATCAAACCCCCACAATCACTACGCCAAAACCTCCATCTTGAAGACTCCTGCACCACCTTGATATTGAGGCCTTTCCTTACCAATCTCTCCCCGACCCCCATCTTATCTGTCTATCCTGTCTAAGTCTTTCTCTCTTATTTCTCTAGCATTTCCAAATGACGGATTCTTTTCAACAACCCATCGTCCTCCAATCTTTCCAGATGACTGACGAATCTCAAAACACTGTGATTTCTCCTTCCACCTGCGCTAACCTTTTCACCACTTCTACGTTATCTCCACAATTCTCATCCTTTCAATCCTCCTTACCGCACACATGCCACGCAAACAATTCGTTTCAGTACCTTTGAACTTCTTCTTCTTGTTCTTTTTTTTTTTTAGCACATTCAAAATGTACACTTTACTAGGCTCAAGAATTCGTTCGTTATCACCTCTCCAATTCCATTCACACCCAAAGTGACTCCTCAGTGTTCTGCGTACACCTAGCTATCACTTTCACTGTTCCACCATGCATAAACATTCGTTGATTAATCTCTCTCTCTTTGTCTGTGTGTATGTATACATCAATGTATATATATAATATATATACTATCTACAATATGTATATATGTATACTGTACTATATATATATATATATATATATATATATATATATATATATATATATATATATATATATATATACACACACACACACACTCACACACATGCTGTACATGTGCGTATAAACAAAATCACTATATCTCTGGTTGCGTAATCAACCAAAGAGAGGAACGCTGATTCTTGTCAGTGCTCGAATGAACGACCACCAACAAATGCAAAATACAGTCGAAACATAAGGCACTTGACCATATGTGGGGTTAAGCAGTAAGGGAAGCAACCCCATCCCAAAATACTTGCTGAAAACCCGAAGAGTAGAACCATGGGTAAATGACCCAAAAGTCACTATGTTTTGTGACACCTCAAAGTATTGTAGGTATTCACTGTTCAGGAAAGTTGAACCATATCTTTCTGGCGACTCCAGAGTGTACCCATTGGTCCTCATCCTTCGACCAAACGAAAACTTTGGAGGTCCAAGACTGACTAAACACGAAGCAATGTAGGATATTATGAGCATTTATTATAGTCACCATATAATCTGTAATCGTATGCGGACACGGTTTGGAATTCTCTTCTTATTTTTGTTGTGCAAGACCCCATAACTTTCTTCTTTTGAAAGGCAGGTGTATTGCTTCTTCTTCTTCTTCTTCTTCTTCTTCTTCTTCTTCTTCTTCCTCCCCGCGGTTTTCTTCTGTCCTGGACTTAAGAAGGGCGTTTACGTTCCTCGTCCCACTGGACTTTGCGTCTTAAAAACATTGCAAGAAATTAAAAGTATGATAAGATTCTCGCAGGTTACAGCAAAAGTGGGTATATAATGTTAACTTAAACAAACGTTCCGCCAATCTAACGATTTAAATCAGAATAACAGAAAATAACGTTCCAGAAAAACGACAAACAGGAAAACGCATGGACAATCTACATGCAACTAACACTTAAAATCCATTTGCCGAGTGGAAACGAAGGTAGCAGTACAAGAGAGAGAGAGAGAGAGAGAGAGAGAGAGAGAGAGAGAGAGAGAGAGAGAGAGAGAGCAGAATCTTTTAGCAGTAAATTCACTATTCCAAAACCCCAAATCAATCATTCATTACATTTCCACTCGGGAACGTTACCTAATTTCCTAAGAGGATTGCACTTCGATGCCTCTCTGTGTGTGCCTTGGGAATCTAATACGTACGAGAAATGCGGCATTGCTTGAAGTAACCTCAAAATAACAAGCATTTTCTACTGAGAGGACAGAGATAGAATTATTTCACGTACTTTGCCGCTGTTACATCTAGACAAGCATAAAGAGAGAATTAGAGAATTGAACAAAGAACAAATAAATAAGTATTTAAAGAATATAATTCGGAGGCTTTCTCCAGGGACGCAGTATTTATGAGAGTGAAATACTGCCCAACTCCGCTGAAAACCAATGTGGAAACGAACATAATACCCAAAGGGAGAATTTAATCAGCAGCATTTTCTTTGATGTGGTAATATTGTATCACAAAGCAATGTGCAGCACAGGAAAGATATTTTGTCACAATCATAATAAACATAATATTCAAAGGTACTCTAAAGGGCAGACACATTATTGTCAGACAAATCCTGTTCAACCATTGTAATTGCCAGAGGTAAGCCTACGCGTCGATATAATTAGTCAAACCACTAATGAAAAGCTTCCCAATTACAGCTGAGTCTAAAACACATACACCTACACACACACACACACACACACACACACACACATACTGTATATATATATATATATATATATATATATATATATATATATATATATATATATACAGTATATAATATATATACACTATATATATACATATACTGTATATATATATATATATATATATATGTGTGTGTGTGTGTGTGTGTGTGTGTGTGTGTGTGTGTGTGTATAATCTCAACAACGAAAATTTAATCCTTTCTTCCACCTCTAAATGCCACTAAGGACAAGTCCCTAATTCCCAGCCCATCAATTTTCAATACTCCCCAAAACCAAGGCATTTCCCATTTCCTTCCTAAGCAACTAATCTGTCCAAGGCGACGTCCCTTCCTCACTTCTTCTCCCTCTTTATTCCTGTTCTCTCCTCCCTTCCCTCCCTCCCTGTAAGACTTCCATCTGTCCTCCCCCAAGATACTGCTTTGCATCTTCCCTTCATTCTACACCACATTCTCTTCCCTCCTCCATTTATCTTATCCAGTCCCTCTCCCCCTTCCTTACCCTTTACCGGCCCAATTCCATACCCATCCTTCAATCATCTCTCCTTTGAGGGGGTGGGGGATGGAGGGGGGGGGGAGTCATTTTAAGTCTCCCGTAACCCAGGGGAGACACAAGTCTAATATCTCGAGAACGGATTTCCCCCAAAACCATTTTCGTACTGTCAGTGTTAATTCTTTTTATCTTCTCTCTCTCTCTCTCTCTCTCTCTTTAACATCGAAGGAGATTATTGATCGAGGTAGATAGAGCAGTAGGTCACCTTGTCACGGCTGACTGCGAAAGGCAACAGCGACGGTAGAGTGTTGTGTCTACATCTCTATTTTATGTCTGTCTGTCCACCTACCGACCTATTTGCGTGAACTAAAATATGTCTGTTACGAATATATGAGTCCATTTTTCCTAATTACAAATAATTTTCAGTTACAATACATTTGCTGAAATTCCCTCTCTCTCTCTCTCTCTCTCTCTCTCTCTCTCTCTCTCTCTCTCTCTCTCTATATATATATATATATATATATATATATATATATATATATATATATATATATATACATATTTATACATAAATATATATATATATATATATATTTATATATATATATTATATATATATATATATATATATATATATATATATATATATATATATATATATATATATATATATATATATATATATAAGCTACATGCCTAAAACTGTCCTATACCAATTCCCACAATATTTCTATCTCTAAATATTACTCCAAAGTTGACATGTCTGAATTATCTGGATAAGGCAAAAGATGAAGGTTTATGTGAATATCATGTATCAATCATACCGATAATTAAATATTAAGTGCATTATCATTAAGTATATTACGAATTACTTACTACTACTACGTAACATTCACACGAAACTTGTCCTATTACAGAGAGAGAGAGAGAGAGAGAATGCATGCGTACCTAAATTCTGGTTTGGAGGATAATATGCACTCCCGCTAATGGGACCGCCTCTTAAGGTTGCAATAGTTAGCTTTACTAATATTTAGAATAAAAAAATGGAGGCACAAAACAATCTGTTGTTGTTTGTTTACGTAGTCTCTATGCAAAAAACAGTAGAAAATTTTTATTGTAAATATGGCAATAAATCATAAATGTTCACTGCGGCAGATCAAGTTTGATCAAAATTGTAAATACCAGAAGTCCAAGTTTAATATTTGACTTTAGATTATACTGATAATTCACAGATAAAATCAAAAGGAATGAATTATATGCAAGCTAAGATGATAATTTTCAAGATTATCATTTTCTGTAAACTTCAAACTAATACTTAAACATAGGTAAGAAAATGGAGTCACCTCTGACGTCAAAATATTCTACGCAAATTTAGAAACTTTAAAACTCCGCATACAAGTGAATGCACAAATCAATGTATAGCCAGTTAAAAAAAGAAACGAAAACAAGCCCCGAGAGAGAGAGAGAGAGAGAGAGAGAGAGAGAGAGAGAGAGAGAGAGAGAGAGAGAGAGAGAGAGGCATAAATCAACGTATACCCGGAGAAAGAATGGAAAACAAGCTTACGAAAGAGAGATAAATCAACGTATACCCGGAAAAAGAATGGAGAACATGCTTGAGAGAGAGAGAGAGAGAGAGAGAGAGAGAGAGAGAGAGAGAGAGAGAGAGAGAGAGAGAGAGAATGATGACGGACAAATGAAGAGCTAAACATCCAGACACCTGAAACAACACACAAGGGGCCTTCTGGCCTTCTTCACTTCTTTATTCTCTCACTCTCTCTTTCTTCACGTTATAAATCATGAATATACTTCTAATTACCATCACTTCCCTGCCTGTGGATAGGGGTTAAATATGACGTGCACTGCCCTAATCGCCATGCAAAAAAATCAAAAGGGCCACACACACACACACACACACACACACACACACACACACACACACGCGCGCAGGCAATTGGAGTGAATTACAACACCGCTTACGTAAGCACTGAGGCATAATTAAATCATGCAAAAATCCTACAAGCACGCTGACGTTGTAAGGGTATTAAGTTATTTCTGATTCATCACTTCTTCCACACCATCTAGCCAACACTTTCTAAGCCCCCTCTCTCTCTCTCTCTCTCTCTCTCTCTCTCTGCTTCCGGTCAGCACTTCTCAGTTGCACGAAAAAAAGTACCTTTTCATCCTATATTTTTCTACATGGCTTAAACTCCTTAAAACGGTTAACACATATAATGTTTTCCCAGCAAACCTTCAAATTATATTGTTGTATATCTCACCCTTCTTAGCCATGATAAACTACAAAAGCAAGTCCTTTTAAAGCTTCCACTTTTAGTTACATTATTCGAATGCAAAATATCCAGTGAACTACAAAAGCAACTCCTCTCCAACCTTCCACCTTCTTTTATTTTTCTAATTCGAATGTAAATCCAATGAAAAATGTCTCGCAGCTGTTGTATAACTAACTATCGGTAGGCGAAAACATAAATAAACACGAACTTCCTGGAACAGGAACCGATCACGTATCTTGTAAAGTTACCAGGACAGCTGCAGCTGACCCGGCCACAGAAGTTTGAATATATCATAGATTCCGTTTTGGTTAGTAGCTAGGTTTCATGGCGGGCTCAGGGCACACGGGATTGTGAGTGAGGATTAGTAGATTTGTAACAAAATATTTATGTTTGTATGTATGTATGTATGTATATATGCCCAATTCGTGTATATACATACGTGAATATTAATATATACAAGTATGTCTGTGTATATATATATATATATATATATATATATATATATATATATATATATATATATATATATATATATATATATATATATATATATATATATATATATATATATATAGAGAGAGAGAGAGAGAGAGAGAGAGAGAGAGAGAGAGAGAGAGAGAGAGAGAGCAATACCATTTATGACGAGAAAAATAGGAATCCATATACACATTCCACAAAAATTAGATGTGAACTCAACTACATAATTATATCTTATAAACTTATGCAAGTCGAACCGACGAATTAATATTTCTTCTTTGGCAAAATGACCAAAAATGAAGCCAAATTCACTTGCAATTTTGGCTAAGTCACTTTACATAGACATGTCGTGTCTATGGCTTCCGAAAGACTGTATTCAGTGGCCATCGCTTCACTTCTAACTCAAAGTTTTGGAACTGATTCCCTGCTTCTGTTTTTCCCGGTTCTTTTAACCTTTCTCCTTTCAAAAGCGAGATTTATCACTTCCTTTCTTTCTTATCCTTTTTACGCACCCTCTTTTGATCTGGATCAGAAAAAGGCATTTGGTTACCAGACCCTTTAAAAAAACAAAGGTACAATGGTTCAGCTCTTAATTAATAATCTCCCAGAATCTTCATACTGCACAAAGTTACTGCCTTTTTTTACAATAAATGGAGAAAAATGCAGAGACAACCAATAAATAACTTCGACAGCAATTATTCGATGAACTGTTAAATTTCTTAAAGACGACCAAACAAGAAATGCACATTCTCTACAAAGACAAGTCAGCAAACAAGAAATAATGTGAAAGGGAATGAAAAGGACAGAAAGCAGAAGCAATAAACACACCGAGAAAGTCGAGAACAAACTTTACTGTCAACTTCATATGAACAGCTGCTTCTAAACCGATCATAAATCTTAAGAGGTTCGATATAAAAAGAAACATTTTCGAACTAAAATTAGAAATCTCTCAGAGGAAATACAACTAACACAAGCAGGAATTCTAATCCATCTCAAATTCCGACCAACTGTTTCATCACCCACGACCAAATCCTTATAAAAATTTCACTGAAATCCACCAACATGTTTAGATTTATCGTGTCAACTGTCAAACCGACAGGACTTGCAAAAACGAACACAAACAGGAATTCTAATCCATCTCAAAATCCGATCAAATCTTTTATTACCCACCACCCAGACCTTCATAAAATTTCACCGAAATCCATCAGCTCATTAACATTACATTTAGATTTATCGTGTCAACTGTCAAACTGCCAGGACTTGCAAATGCGCAGAATGCATGATATCAGCCAAAAGCCGTTAGCTGAGGCATGAAACGCGGAAATAAAAGTCAGTGAACCGACATGAGAGCGCGCACATACACATACACACACACATGCGCGCAAGCACTTGCAACACCCAATCATCACAGAGGTTCCAAACCACTTGAGAGCCACTGAACGACTCAATTCATCTGGGCGATTTAACAAGCTCATCCACTCGCCGCCTCTTAATTAGTGTTCCGTTTATGGACGGACGCGACTCTCTTAAAACGCGCTGCAACACGAATCGTAACAACTCTCGGCGCGTTTAATACGAGTACGGTTTAAGTCCTCTTGGAGGCTTTTCCGTGCCTCGTTAATGCTGGTATAAACATCAGACGGCGACGCAAATGTTCACTGTTAGAGGGTGCTTGATGACGAGAGTGCCAGGTCACTGAGGTGGCTGTTCTTCAACAACGTCATTCCTCGTCAGCCTTAATATTAGTTTAAATCCCTCGTTATTAGTGCCAGCCCAGTTCCCTTGATGAGTTCTAACACCAAAACCTCATGGCAACAGCTTTTACGTCAGAATTATATTGCCTTTCAAAAACTCTTTGATTTTAGAGCTACCATTTTTCACGAATTGAAAGTCAGTCATTCTGAAATACTCTCCACATAGCGTGTCGGTCCCTAATCATCGTGAGGTGTACACCAACCTAAATTCGCATAACTGTCACCAACTTCCACCTTTTATGAATACACTGCCAAACCCAAAAATCCACTGGGCAAGGATACCCAAACCCTAAACCCAATGACGAATGCGCCAGCCTTAACCCTTTCCGATTACAACCCTATGCCAAATTATGAATACCAATTCCCGCCTATCATGAATATAATATCAGACCCAAAACCCTATCGGCAAGGGTGCTCCAACTCTAACCACGATAACGAAAGTCCTAGCCTCTACCCTTCCCGATTACAAACCCTACCAGAATTACGAAAACCCAGGATACCAGCCTCCTAAAACCCAAGACATCTGAGCCCCAAACCTTCAACCTTAACGACCAGAGTCACTACACTATCAACTCGACTCCAGGACACTTCGTAGCTATACAAACCTCTACTTCGACAGCATTACCAAACCTCCGCCCGCCTCCCCGGGGGCGGGATAGGTCCCTCACTCCCCCCAGGCCCCGCCGGGGCACCCACCACAAACTTACGTAGAAGGAGACGCCGCCGCTATATTGGACGCTGCCCTCAAAGTTTAACGTCGCAATAGTGACGTTATTGAACGAAGGGGCCCCGCTATCATTAGCAGCAAGACGAGAGCAATAGCCTCCGTTTATTGCGAACCAAGGAACATGGCACCTACGTTGAGTCTACCATCAAATGGGCCATTCTTCTCTCTCTCTCTCTCTCTCTCTCCTGATACACTACATTAATTTATGGTTGGGAGATGCTGATATTAAACGGTCCAGTTTTCTCCGAGTTTCTCTCTCTCTCTCTCTCTCTCTCTCTCTCTCTCTCTCTTCTCTCTCTCTCTTTTGTCTGTCTGCCTGTCTATTCTCTCCTATTCTAGCCTAAAGTTTATAGTTGAGACCTGTTGATATCAAGCAGGACAGCCTTCATGCAGTCTCTCTCTCTCTCTCTCTCTCTCCTGTTTTATTACAGAAACCTGTTGCTCTCGGTTCCATGAAAGCACCAGAGGTGGAGATTTTCTGGCCAAACAGCTACGAGAAACCTTTCTCGAGTCTCCAAGGGCTGGTTCATTTATATTGTTTATGTTCATAATTATTCTTATTCTTCTCCGGTTTGTAAAGCGTTAAGGCTTGTGCATCAATACGGCAATTATGGAGAAACTTGTTATAAAAGTTTTATATAAATACACATATAAACACACACATTATATATATACATATATATATAAATGCGCGTGTGTAATATATATAAATAAATATAAATATACAGTATATGTATGTATATTTATAATATATATATATATATATATATATATATATATATATATATATATATATATATATATATATATATATATATATATATGATACAAAAAAATCAAGTTGAGTGCTTTACAAATTTCCGGTCAATATCGCTCAGAGTTGAGTTCCAGTGTACCCGGTTCAAGAAATGTCCTGCTGTCTGAAAGTTTAAAGGTTTTTCAGGGCATAAAGAACATGGCCAATAAAAAAAAAAAAAAGTATGACGTACGATCATACAAATTTACTCTCTACACCAGGAAAAATATTCCCGATACTGCAACTTTCCAACCGGCTATAAAACGAAAATATAAGAAAGTCTAGCACCGACGTTTCTAGCGACACACCTATCGACACCATCGCAAAACGATGATGCGAGAACAACCCACAGTGCGGTGTTGTATTGACAGCTGATGGCAAAACAGATGTTAACAGACTTTTTTTTTAACGTCAGCAGATAGAGAGAGACGGTGGGAGTGAGGCGGATGCTTGCATATATGGAAATAGCAAACGTTTTTTAATATGCACACGCACTCATACACATAAAAACATATATATACTCGTATATACGTAGACATACACATATACATATGCGTGTATATGCATACATTTTCATACATATTTATATTTACATATATACATATACATAATATATATAATGTATGTGTATATTGCATATTCATTTTAGATCATATATATATATATGTGTGTATATATATATATATATATATATATATATATATATATATATATATATATATATATATATATATATGACTTTTATAACATCACCGTGATTCATATACAGTCAGTAAGCTACAAACGTCCTTTAATATACAATTCGCTCTACCTCGAAATAATACATTTTCACATATGTTACCGAAGGAGAATTTTTAGTTATTATCAACTAAAAATTCCCCTTCGGTAACATATATGAAAATATATCATTTCCGAGGTAGAGCGAATTGGATATTAAAGGACGTTAGTAGCTTACTGATTATATATACTATATATATATATATATACTATATATATATATATATATATATATATATATATATATATATAGATATATATATATATATAAATTTATATATACACACACACAATAATATGATACAAATACGGGACAAGAATACCAAACAACCCAACACCGAAAAAAGGAACCAACTTTCGAAGACCTTCCATGAAACTCATAATCCAAAAGCGCCCTAATTATAGGAGCAACATAAACACACACCCTCAGCGCACACAATGGAGGAGATCCTCTCCTGAAAGCCGACACTTTTAAAGAAAGTGCTTGCCTAAAGTGTTTATGGGCTTAAGAGGCTAAACACACTCGCGTGTTAATAATATGATAATAAATATTGGCATTATTATCCTTATTAAAGTGGCCTTCCTTGGGCTAATGAGGGTGTCTTAGTTTTGGTCGATACTGGCACGGAGAATCGTATAAAATTTACTTTACATATAAGTGTGTATATATATGTGTGTGTGTTACTATGTATATATATAAATATAATATATATAAATATATATATATATATATATATCCCATACAAATCCCCGTCGATATATATATATATATATATATATATATATGTGTGTATGTATGTATGTAACTATGTATATATAAATATACATATATAAATATATATATATATATATATATATATATATAAAATATATCATGTATATTAAAGGACTATGCATATATACATATTGATACATACATATATATATTTATAAAAATATATACACACAAATACATGCACACAATGAATGACTTTCTTTATAACCTTTAAGCTTACCTAACCTAACCTAAATAACCATATTCGGTAAGGCAATATTAACTTTAAAAAAATTTACGGTTTCTAAAGTAATACTTTAAGAAAGATAATGAGTACACACACATATATAAGTATAGGTATACATACATACATACATACACACATCCCAGTTTAAAAAGACACGCAAGAGTACATCAATCAGTATTCAGTCTTAGTGCCCGCTGCAATTACAAAAGTCAATCTCGAGAAAGGTACCGCCAGGGATGCGCAGGAAGGAGATACAATATTTCAAATCCCGTCAGCCCGTCGAGGATGCCCGAAAAGAAGATTGAAAACACAAATGATCCAACATGGTGATGGTGAAGATGGGGAAAGGGAAAAGGTTCAGGAACGGTCGAGGGTAGCGATACAGGGGGAGATGAAGCGAACAATACTTGCCATTCTTCTCAGCAAAAATTAGTTTAAAAAAATAGTTGCAAAACGTTAAATATGAAAGCATTAACCAACAAAAGTAATGAATAAATGATATATATATATATATATATATATATATATATATATATATATATATATATATATATATATATACACATCATATAAATATATATACATACATGCATATTTATATAAATATCTACTGATATATAGATGGACCAATAGAAAGATGAAGAATTAGAGGAATTTATTTGTGGTGATAGAAATTCATTTCTCGCTATAATAAGGTTCGGATTCCACATTAAGCTGCAGGTCCCGTTTCTAGATAACCAATTGGTTCTTAGCCACGTAAAATAAAGCTAATCCTTCGGGCCAGCCCTAGGAGAGCTGTTAATCAGCTCAGTGGTCTGGTTAAGCTAAGATATACTTTTTAATAGAAAGATAGATGAACAACAAGACAAAAAAAGCCAATGAATTAAAACAGTGCGTAAAGTTCCTTAGCAAAAGTCAAGCATATAAACAAATACGCAATAAAGAAACAAAGATAAATGAGAAACTATAAAGCACAACAAATACGCTTAATAGCATACAAACTAATGGCAATCATAATCATGACAAACGACCAACAGAAGAGATGAACGCATTAAAGGTATGTCTACTGATGTGGGGGTCAGGGGTGGGGGATATTTTGTTTATGCATTATACTGAATCTCGACTCTCATTTTCCAGAGGCTCAACTAGATAATACACTCATTAACGCCCCGTGTCATTATTATTATTATTATTATTATTATTATTATTATTATTATTATTAAGGTTTTCTATTGTCTTAGTTTTATTTCCTTTGACGTTTCGACACGTGCTCTGGCGGCCATCTACTGAGTTATAAAAAATGAATGAACTGAGATAAATGTTACACACGTATATATAGCAGGCGGGTGGTTTATAACCGGCGGGATGGCTATTATTATTATTATTATTATACGAGATACAACCCTATTTTGAAAAGCAGGATTTGACAAGACCAAAGGCTTCAGTATCGAAAACAACCACGTACGTCTAAAAAAAGAAAAGAAAAGTGGAAAAAGAAATATATATATATATATATATATATATATATATATATATATATATATATATATATATATATAAATATATATATATATATATATATATATATATATATATATATATGCATATATATAATATATATAAGAGGAATGACAAAGGAAAACAAATGGAATAAAGTAATCAAAACAACGAAATGAGACGCGGGATCCAGCACAATGCTACACTATTTGCACTTCGCTTGAACTTCTGAAGTTCCAACTATTCAATCGCTTTCCATAATTTGGTCACAGCTGGAACAACCTTCCGTGAAAGTTTGGTGCTGGATCCCACAAAAGAGAAGACAAGACTGCTGGAATTAACAGCAAATTTACTGAATTGAACTGAATATAGAATTTAGGCCAAAGGCCAAGCACTGGGACCTATGAGGTCATTCAGCGCTGAAACGGAAATTGACAGTAAAAGGTTTGAAAGGTTTAACAGGAGGAAATCCTCGCAGTTGCACTATGAACCAATTGTTCGGAGAGGGTGGAAGTAACATGGAAGAAAGATATGAAAGGAGGTACAGTAAAAGGAACGTAAGGGGTTGCAGCTAGGGGCCGAAGGCACGCTGCAAAGAACCTTAAGTAATGCCTACAGTGCACCGCATGAGGTGCACTGGCGGCGCTACCCCGCTACAAGGGATAGCATATCTACTGCTACGTTGTGGAAGATCTGAACTCAAAGGATGACTACATGAAAGTATGAAGAATTTTATAAATCATGCACAGTGACTTGATCGAACGACAGTGCCAGAGACTAATAATGAAATCTGGAATATGAAATTTAATGAGTTAAATTTATTTCTGACAACTGAAGATGCGAGTTGTAGAACAATATTCAGAACACGGAGGAATAAAATAATAATAATCTTTTTAGTCTTTTAGAACTGTTTTGATGTGAATATTTGATGATAACGATAATGAAAATAATGACGGTGGTAACAATAATAATCAAATAAAGCACGAAACTAGGTCCCGACTGAAATAAACAAACGGGAAAATGTGCGAAAGACAACAATTTCGAATTTGAAATAAAAAGGGAGTTAAATTCGTAACAAAGCGGGGGGAAATGAAAAATACATTGCAATCAAATAAAATATAAAAATAAAAGGAAAAGTGATATATGAAAGAAGAGAAAAATAAAATAAAAAAAAAACACAGCATACTGAAAAATACAAAGAAAAAAAACACAGCATACTGAAAAATACAAGAGACCAAAATATAAGGAAGGGAAAAGAGAATAATAAGGCCAAAACAAACTTATAAAATGACGAATATTAAGCGGATACAGAATAAAATACAATAAAAAAAGGCAAAAGTGAAATGGGATACGTATGAGACAAGAAAATAAAAATACAAGAAACTAAAAACAGAGGAAAAGATGCAGCCTAATAAACAAAGACAAAAAACACACGCACAAAACCGACTACATAAAAAACACAATACAGAAACGGAAAGAGAACAGACACAAAAGGAGAATTAGATGTAAAAAAAAAAGGTTTGATAAACATACGAAACAAAAATGGGATGCGGAGAAAAGAGAAAATGGAATCCCTACGCAAGACAGAAATCCGACAGATAATGGGAAGCCGAAAATACCAAGGCGCTTTGTACTTCCTGCTCTTTCGGATTGAAGCCTCTCCATTCGAAAAACATCTTAGGCTCTATCTCTCTCTCTCTCTCTCTCTGTTTCCACTCCTCTCCCCCTTGGAAATGGTGGCTCCTAAGGTTTCTGCCTCTCCGGTTTTTCGTAAATATTTTTTTAAGGTATATCGAACATACTATCTCTCATTTTGATAACAATTTTTAAAGGAATAAAGAATTTTGACTCTCTCTCTCTCTCTCTCTCTCTCTCTCTCTCTCTCTCTCTCTCTCTCTCTCTCTCTCTCTCAATCCCACATGCATTTACTTTGATGCATAGACATTTATAGAAACAAAAATTTCATAGAAAAAAAAATTGTTTTGAGACAATCTGTAAACTATACAAGAATAGAAATTGCGTTCATTACTGACAAAATTACAGACAAATATACCAAACTACGGCTGTAATTACAGAACAATCAATAAACACTAGCCTAACGTACAGCAGCCAATTTCTCAGCATCCTACAATTCCCTGTGGACGGACAGAACGGCTGAAATGAAAACAACATAAGCGGGATGCTGGAGGCCTCCCAAACACATGTTCAGCATCAGAGTCATCCCGAACAACCACTCCCATTTTACTCTGGGTAACGTCATCAGCACTCTCTCTGTCACCACTACAGTGTTCCTTCGACCTTCCCGTGTGACGCCAGATGATATTCATCACCAGTCAATTAATGGGATTTATAGGTATAAAGGGTTCCTTGTTTATCGGTTCACCTGTTGCAGAGAAGTAAAGTAAGAGATTGTTTCTTGTGAAAGAGTATATCTTAGTTTAACCAGACCACTGAGCTGATTAACAGCTCTCCTAGGGCTGGCCCGAAGGATTAGACTTATTTTACGTGGCTAAGAACCAATTGGTTACCTAGCAACGGGACCTACAGCTTATTGTGGAATCCGAACCACTTTACAACGAGAAATGAATTTCTATCACCAGAAATAAATTCCTCTAATTCTTCACTGGTCAGTCAGAGACTCGAACGTGGGCCAGCAAAGTGCTAGCCGAGAACGGTACCGACCCATCCAACGAGAAACTTTTATTTTTTGGGGGGGAAAGGTGAAAATCAATATAAATAAAGATGACGAGGATGGCAAATGACAACGAAGATAATTTTGATGATTATGATTCGGATGATGACGAGGATGACAAATGACAAACGAGGATAATTTTGATGATTATGATTCGGGTGATGCTGAAGAAGGCAGCGCTTGAAAAAATAAAAACGAAAGTGACGAGGATTGCACTTTAAGGAACGCGAAAACTAATTTTGTCGTTTCATGACATGTGATTGCGGCTTTAAAACAACAGAGACACCTGGGGCATTTCGTGAGTGAACGAATGAATAACTTAAAAACTGCAGTCTGCTCTATTCCCACTTGAGTGAACGCTTAAGTTATCTCCTTGTCTCAGGGCCAAGGTGGAGGCTGCAATTGATTTTCCGATGTTTACTCCCTCCACAGATTAATGTCACACTCAACACGCCAAATAGTGTTAGATTTTCTACTTCCTTTCAGAGGTTTGGGTCCTTATATCGTCAAACAATAAACCACACACGTGGAAGGATATCAGCTTACTGCTGCAGTATAGCTAGTATATCATAAAAGTGTTATGTTACTTTTAAATATATATATATATATATATATATATATATATATATATATATATATATATATATATATATATATATATATATATATATATAAAAGTTAAAGTCCTCCTGGGTCTCTGTAGGCTCATAGGGCAGGCGCTGATCTCCTGTTTCTTAGGGTGACAGCCAGTTGGGGGTCAGGACCAATGCCGATGACACGTGGCCAGTGTGTCGCTAGGCCCGCTGTTTAACTCCCCAGCCCAAGGGCTGGTACCTATTCCCCTACTGAACCTCTCGAGTCTTTTCCGACCGTTAGGTTGAAGGGCTGCCAGATTTTTGCAGTGGATATATATATATATATATATATATATATATATATATATATATATATATATATATATATATATATATATATATATATATATATATATACACATATATATAATATATATATATATATATAATTTATATACATACACACAAATATAAACATAGTGCATGTGTGTTTCTAAAGGTAAACGCATATGCATGCAAATACGTGAGAGTATTCATACCCGGCACACCATTATTGTCCTTCCTTCAGCATTGACGGCGGGTCCCCCGTTCAAATATTCATAAAAGCTAAGTGGAGGAGGATCTTCGTGACGTCATCATATCAAGAGGCAATAATGCAATCAACTCGGCGTGCAAAGCAAGCGCCTCAGGCAAGCGCCTCAGGCAAGCAATCAGAGCACGAAGGCAATTTGGACGGGGACATTCAATTCGCTTTTACCGGTAGATAATAGTGAAGAAATGTCAGTGTACTGTATGTAACTGAGTAGGGCCGCATATTATAAAGTTTATGCATATATATATATATATATATATATATATATATATATATATATATATATATATATATATATATATATATATATATATATATAGTATACATATATATATATATATATATATATATATATATATATATATATATATATATATATATATATATATATATATATACAACATACATATATCTATGAATATATATATATATATATATATATATATGACTCACAACGAAAACGAACCTCAGTCCGTTGTTAACGCATCGGCCTGTCACTTAGGAAACCGAGGTTCGTTGCCGGTGCGGGTCAAAAGTTATTTCTGTGAAAATGTGCTCATGTGTTCATTATTTCCATATATATATATATATATATATATATATATATATATATATATATATATATATATATATACATATATATATGTATTATTATTTATATTATATATATACAGTATATATATACACGCTCAAACATATATATACACACACACACATATATATATACACGAGCGCTCACGCTTTAAAATAAAATCACCTACCGATGTTTAAAAAATTCCTTTTTACAGACATCCGAAGTCACATTCCTTTTTGCAAAACATCGGCGTCAAACTTTCCATCCTCTGCAACCGAAGCCTGCCAAACGATCAGAGCTTTCGAACGCAGCTGTTGGCCTAAATAAAAGTGGGCAGACGACATCGCTTCATAGACCTCGTACGCAGCTGTTTATCCAAATACGAGTCTCGGAGATTTCCAAGCACAAAAAAGATATTTGGTTGGAAGTTGTGGAAGGAAGGAGGAAAGAAGGAATATGGAATTTAGGCCAAAGGCCAAGCGCTGAGACCTACGAGGTCATTCAGCGCTGAAACGGAAATTGACAGTGGAAAGGTTTGAAAGGTGTAACAGGAAGAAAACCTCGCAGTTGCACTATGAAACAACTGTTAGAGAAGGTGGATAGCAAGGTGGAGGAAAGAGATTATGAATGGAGGTACAGCAAAAGGAATGAAAGGGGCTGCAGCTAGGAGCCGAACGGACGCTGCAAAGAACCTTAGGTAATGCCCACAGTGCACCGCGTGAGGTGCACAGACGGCGCTATACCCTTACGGGAGGAAGTTGGAAGGAAGCATATCGAAAGGCGAACAGTAACTTCAATAAGTCGCCTTCATAATTCTTCATATACTAAGCACTTATTTTCCTCGATACAGTTCTGTTAAACTGTCTTTTTCACTTAATTCCTTATGATTGCAAGACCCTTCTTCTACCGTTCATGTCACGTTTATCAGGCGTTCATTCATATCAATGTGATGTCATTAGTTTATGTGTACATATATGTATATGTATATATATATGTATGTATATATATATATATATATATATATATATATATATATATATATGTGTGTGTGTGTGTGTGTGTGTGTATCTGTGTGCGTGTGCACGTGTCTGTGTATGTGTATGTATACAGCTTGATTGATTTATGGTTACTAAAACTGGCGATATATGTATAGCCTACATATGTTACTATAATGCTGTTTATAAATACATATATTACAACAAGGCTATTTCCCCTCACCGTAGGTAGCTCCAGTCTTAGAAAGTTTTTGGGATGAAGCTGCTTGCTACCCAAATTGCCCTGGTTGCAAACTCCCCCTCCCCACCACCCAACCCCTAAGACACCCCTGCCCAAGGTCAAATAACTAACTACTTAGTCTGGGTACTGCTTCACAACTTCAGTCAGAGGCGGAGGTACACTACAATGGATTTTTCAAATGAAATGAACTCCGGCCTTTCCCCGAGTTACGCGCGGTTGGAATTTCTGAGCAATGGGTGAGAGAGAGAGAGAGAGAGAGAGAGAGAGAGAGAGAGAGAGAGAGAGAGAGAGAGAGAGAGAGAGAGAGTATGAGTGCGGTTAAAATAATCTAAAACAGGCTGGGTTTAAGCAAGGTTATTCCTACACGAATACAAACCACCAGTCTATAGAAGAAATCACCTTCAGAACAAGCTGGTGCAAATTCCTATGTAAATACCTCAAGTTTGTATGTCAGGAAAAATACAAATTACTTCCAAAATTTGTCATTTTCTATGCACATGTTGGCAAACGAGCAGACTAGTGGATGAAGGAAATTCGGATTTGGAAAAGGACGGGAAAACATGTATCCTACGCCAAAAGAATGGATCAGACTGGATGAAGGCCGAGTTCGTGTTTAAAATTTTGAGGGAACGGTCTAATGGCTTGGCGTGAAATACAATATAGCTCTGAAGAGTCCCATTAGATATAATAACTGAACAAAACTGAAGAGCTTGTACACAAATATATACCGTAATCTTGAATTTGTATACCATAAACATTTACCGTAATTTTGACTTTGTATACCATAAACATTTACCGTAAATTTGACTTTGTATACTATAAGCACTTACCGTAATTTTGACTTTGTATACCATACAAATTTACCGTAATTTTGACTTTGTATACCATAAACATTTACGTAAGTTTGACTTTGTATACCATAAGCACTTACCGTAATTTTGACTTTGTATACCTTGACTTTGTATACTATAAGCATTTACCGTAAAATTTGACTTTGTATACCATAAACATTTAATACCATAAACATTTACCGTAATTTTGAATTTGTACATTTACCGTAATTTTGACTTTGTATACCATAAACATTTACCGTAATTTTGACTTTGTATACCATAAACATTTACAATTTTGAATTTGTAAAACATTTTGACTTTGTATACCATAAACATTTACCGTAATTTTGACTTTGTATACCATAAGCACTTACCGTAATTTTGACTTTGTATACCAATTTTGACTTTGTATACCATATAAATCTTGACTTTGTATACAATAAGCATTTACCGTAAATTTGACTTTGTATACCATAAACATTTACCGTAAATTACCGTAAATTTTGAATTTTGAATTTGTATACATTTACCGTAATTTTGACTTTGTATACCATAAACATTTACCGTAATTTTTGAATTTGTATACAAACATTTTGTACCATAAACATTTACCGTAATTTTGACTTTGTATACCATAAACATTTACCGTAATTTTGACCGTAATTTTGACTGTAATTTTGACTTTGTATACCATAAGCACTTACCGTAATTTTGACTTTGTATACCATAAGCACTTACCGTAATTTTGACTTTGTATACCATAAACATATACCGTAATCTTGACTTTGTATACTATAAGCATTTACCGTAAATTTGACTTTGTATACCATAAACATTTACCGTAAATTTGACTTTGTATACCATAAACATTTACCGTAATTTTGAATTTGTATACCATAAACATTTACCGTAATTTTGAATTTGTATACCATAAACATTTACCGTAATTTTGACTTTGTATACCATAAACATTTACCGTAATTTTGAATTTGTATACCATAAACATTTACCGTAATTTTGACTTTGTATACCATAAACATTTACCGTAATTTTGACTTTGTATACCATAAACATTTACCGTAATTTTGACTTTGTATACCATAAACATTTACCGTAATTTTGACTTTGTATACCATAAACATTTACCGTAATTCTGACTGTATACCATACACATTTACCGTAATTTTGACTTTGTATACCATAAACATTTACCGTAATTTGGACTTTGTATACCATAAACATTTACCGTAATTCTGACTTTGTATACCATAAACATTTACCGTAATTTTGACTTTGTATACCATAAACATTTACCATAATTTTGACTTTGTATACCATAAACATTTACCGTAATTTTGACTTTGTATACCATAAACATTTACCGTAATTCTGACTGTATACCATACACATTTACCGTAATTTTGACTTTGTATACCATAAACATTTACCGTAATTTGGACTTTGTATACCATAAACATTTACCGTGAATTTGACTTTGTATACCAAAATATATGTACGCATGAATGTGTATAATCATGAGATTAAGCCTGCTGCAATTAATGTGATTTTAATTTACAGTTTAAATGAACTAAAAAGAACCACTTTTCAATTGTAAATCTTAACCATTTATTTATTGGTAACATCTACTCGCAAGCACTGTCTGCATAATAACGTGACAATCATTTACTTCTCGTGGTTTCAATGACAGTGACGTCCTGGGGATGTTTTTCAGTTCAGTCATTATTCGGCTTCCATTTCCCCCCAAACCCAGGGCATATAGAGTCTATGGGATGTTTTTAAGTTTAATCATGACTCGACTTCCATTTCTCACCCAAACCAGGCCATGTAGAGTCTAGGGGATGTTTTCAAGTTTAATCATGACTCGACTTACATTTCCCACCCAATCCAGGGCATGCAGAATCCAATCGGGCAGAGTAAACAGAGCGAATGACCCTTTCTGAATCCCCGGCCGAAGGCGAAAACCAGTCCTCGAGAAATGCCAAAATAAACACCCGCCACCCGACCGCAGAGGAGCCGAGTCTTCTGGATAGAGGAACTCCATCCAGCCTCTTCAAACTCCCCGGCGTAAACAGGTGGACAATCGAAAACAACTTGCTTTCAATTTGCATGTAAACACGCGTGTTTTGCCCGGTTCCTCCGCAGTAAGAGAGGCGCGAGAGTAAACATTTTGGGGGCGGCGACTCCCGCGGCATTGGTGGACGCCTTATCTTGGTTGGGTGGTTTGGTTTGGTTTAGTCTGGTTGGCCCGTTCGTTGGTTGTTGCGAACTGAAAGGCGTTGCTAAAGTTGGGTATGTGAGGTCTGAGACTGGTTGTGAAGACTATGGGCGGTTATTGCAGGCAAGAATATTCTTACACATACATACACACGCACACATATCTACCTATCTGTATGTATGTATGTATGTATATATATATATATATATATATATATATATATATATATATATATATATATTTATATATAAACTACAAGTATTTTTATCCCTTTATTTATATATATATGTATATATATACATATATACATATAAATGGATAAATACTTGTAGTATATATATATAATATATATATAAATACACATAAATATATATATAAATATATATGTATATATAAAGGGATAAATACTTGTATTATATAAATATATATATATAAATATATAAATATATATAAATATATATATAAATAAATATATATATATATATATATATATATATAATATATATATATATATATATATATATATATATATATATATATATCATGTAAGCGTCTACTTAATGTTTGCAAAACGCTATCCATACACTAGTTTAACTTTTCACCAAAGATTCATAGATTACGTCTCTGAGCGCAAAGGAAGCATTGTCAAGGATCCGTCCTCCGCTCACTAGCAGACTCTAAAGAAGAAATTATCCACCACTCCAAAAAATATTTCCCACTCCCCGACTCTCACTCCTAATCATCCTTTAAGAAGCAAATCAGCTGATTCCTTAATGCTTTTTTTTTTAACTCACCTACTTATTTCTTTCCCTCGGGCGTGTGTTATATAAAGGGCAATGGATGTAAGTTGAATAAGAAAAACGTCTTCATAGGTTTGCATAACATTTTCTTAGGATAGCTGCCCAAAAGCCACAGCCATTTCTTATAAAAATCTCTGGTAATTTAAATTCGAATATAGTTCACATTTCGATGGAGCTTACCTCTGGATACATATTTCATATAATAAAACTTATGGGTGAAGATCGACTTCCTTTGGTCAGTCAAGCCCCATGAACAAATCAATAAGTTAAACCGGGATTTCATCTGGATCGAAATCAGCAGAGAACTATCGGTAAGGTTGGCCACAGGTTAACGGAAAATCACAAAATACTTTTGTGAAGATCCGCATCTGGTGGAGTTACGTTCTTTTCATCCAGTTTAGCTCATATTATCTTTCAAATTACCTGTGGCGTGATGGTGCATTTGACCGAAAATTAATCGTAGAACTAAAAAGGTATTATGGTGGTACCAAATTTAAAAACTTGAGGTATTCATAACTCACCCGACAGACCTCAAAGTCAAACCTGACCTTGGCCGTCATAAACATAAGCTTGCGTTGATGCCACTAAAAACACATTATTCATACAGCAAGCTTGTCTGGCGTGTTTATCCAATGCCACCAGTGCATTAACTCTGCTCTCAAGAAAATACAGTGGGGGTTATAAACGGTCATAAACATTCAAAACAAACTTCGTTAGTAATTAGGGGTTGTTGGGGAACTCAGTCTCTACCTTTCAAGTATGATTTGCTTAATTGGTTTCCACGAGGCTATTTATGGTTGCTGAGTTACATATCTCGGGCGGCATTTTTCTTGTCATGGGCCTGGTGGTGACCAAATGGCCAATTTTCTTGAACTCTGGCCAGCTGTCAATTTTCTTGAACTCTGGCCAGCTGTCAATTTTCTTGAACTCTGGCCAGCTGTCAATTTTCTTGAACTCTGGCCAGCTGTCTGGTCTTTTACAGTCTTAGTGTTCTAAGTTCTCTTACTTCAGAGTATTCTAAAGCATATTTTCTCATACTAATTATATACACATTTTCATGTGATATTAACTACATATCTTAGAATTCACCAGCTTCACTTTAGTTTTATTAATTTTTATTTGAAATATATTTAACATAGCCAGAAATACTTATGTTTTTCAAGCACATCAACATTCTATACAGTGGAAGCATACTGTAAAATTTCACAAGATTTGTGTAAAATGAGATCCGCTCATTTTACAAACATACACACACCCATATCTATCTATCTACTATACTCATATATATATATGTGTATATATATATTACAAACACACATACATATATATATATATATAAATATATATGTGTATGTATGTCAATATGGACATATAAGAGCTCTAACAGTGTCGAAAAGAAAAAAAAACTGCTACATTTTATTAATGAGAAAGTAGGGATTACTCTCCCTTTCCCTTTCCGTCGTTCAGACTCTCATTGTGGTGTAACAAGAGCTATCACACTGAAAACACCTACCCAACCATAAAACCGACAGCTTACGAAAATATTCGCCAGCCAGTATCAAAGTCTTGCGTCATGCTTCACGTTACCCATTCAGCACTCGTCAGCGCCACCGACATTGTTTTAAAAAGTAAGAGAGGCGAAGGGATTATTAACCAGCCTAGTTTATAATTACTTTTAATAACACTATAGCAATTTAGTGGATGATTTTATTATTGCCTGTGATATAAATCCAAACACCTTCGGTACTAGACCAAATTTAATAAATAAATTGTTCTTTTGTCCCTCAACTTTGTGCGAGTCATCAAATGACTTACAGCCCCCATATCCTGTACTGATGGCGCAAGAAAAAAATAAAATAAAAATAGTAAAATAAAATAAAATACTATCCTTAACGGTGCTATCACTGTTTCGAGTAAACTGTATTTTCATTTCTCTGCTTTGTTCGAATCACTAAATGGCTTGCAGCTCCATATCCTGTATTGATAATTGCAAAAAAATTAAATAAACCAATAATAAAATACTATTTTATCGGAGTTATCGTTGCTATTTTCATTGCCGATGACTCATTCATTAACCTTATTACAATTACTGTCGTTATCGTCATTATTCATTCATATGGAATAATTTTAAAATTCCACCACCTAGCTCAGAGAACTTCCAAAGAGCAGAAGCCCTCCATTGACAAAAAAAAAAAAAAAAAAAAAAATCAGAGAAGAATGAATCAACAGCTACATGACGTAGGTGCATCAACATTAATTACCGTCATTCATTCCCCAGAATGACGCGCGTCATCCGTGGAACGAAGGGTAGCGGCGGAGAATTCAATCCGTCCGAACGCTGGTAATGGTTCGATCGCAAAATCAGATCATTAACGAAATTAGCCGGACGTCCCAGTACTGATTTGCTAATGGGTTTAGGCATCACGAAGTGTGACGGCGTTGCTCGTCATCTGCATGAATACAACACTTATCTCGGGGTATCAGATTCTCGTTCAGTTAGTTCGTAATTGCGATATAAAGTTTCATGTGGGAATATTTTTTCGTTGTTATTTTTTAGTCGAATGTAGAAGCATTCACATTCAACAAATCTGGAAGAACATTGGTTTGTTAAGGAAACTTCAACAGAAAACGGGGTAAAATAGACATGTGATGTGAATACGTATGATATATAATGTAATATCGATCAATCAATCATTTCTTGTGGTACCCACGCGGATGCAAGGGGCCTCACAATAGTTCCTCGTTGGGTGAGTCGGTAGAGTTGTGGGCTAGCACTCGCTAGGCCCGAGTTCGAGTCTCCGGCCGGCTAATGAAGAATCAGAGGAATTTATTTCTGGTGATAGAAATTCATTTCTCGCTATAATGTGGTTCGGATTCCACAATAATCTGTAGGTCCCGTTGCTAAGTAACCAATTGGTTCTTAGCCACGTAAAATAAGTCTAATCCTCCTGGGCTAACTATAATAAAATACAATATAATATAAAATTAGTGCACAAATATTTGCATACATACACCGATCTACGAGTGATAAACTACGTACCTCTTGTGGGTGAAGCATAGCCGGAGACGAGCCCGAGTTACTGCACTAATCCCAAGATATTTTCTGAGAACCGAAAGGTTAAAATAACTTCTGGCAAGAGAAGTTTCGGTAAAAAACTACCAACAGTTAAAATGAATACAAAAACATACAATGAGGTAACGATGGGACTAAAATGGCGCCACTGATAAAGAAAGGTGCCTAGTAAAGCATGTACCCTTCTCTCGAAATATTTGCACATAACTGAGCTTCCCCAAAAAATGCTTCTGGTAAAACGAATAAAAACATTAATGCGCTAACGACAACACTAAAATGACGCTATTGACAGAAAAACAGCAAATGAAAGGTACCAATAAAAACGTGAAAAATATTTGCACTGAACCGCAAGGTTAGAGAACTTCTAGCATAATACGTCTGTGGGGAAAAACTAACAATATTTAAGATGAATAAAAAACATAATGCGCTAACGACATCACTAAAAGATGCTAGCGACAGAGAAACAGCAAACGAACGATGCCAAGAAAAACGTGTACCCCAATCCCAAATTATTTGCGTATAACTGAAAGGCAAAAAAAAAAAAAAAAAAAAAAAAAAAAAAAAAAAAAACTGAAAAGTTTGGGTAAAGAAAACCAACAAAAGATAAAACGAATAAAAAAACATCACTAAAACAACGCCACTGACAAAGAAACAGCAAACGAACGGTGACAAGAAGAGCATATACTTTACACAAAAAATATTTGCATCGGACCGAAAGGTTAGAAAAATCTAGCAAAAAACGTTTGGGTAAAAACCTAACAATATTCAAGTTATAAAAAAAATAATGCGCCAATGACATTACTAAAACGACACCACTGACAGAGAAACAGCAAACGAACGGTGCCAAGGAAAGCCTGCACCTTACTCAAAATATCTGCGTAGGACCAAAAGATCAGAAAACATCTAGCGAAAAACGTCTGGGTAAAAAAACATAACAATATGCAACAGGAATATAAAAGAAAATAATGCGCTAACGACATTACTAAAACAACTTCACTGCCAAAGAAACGGCAAAGGAACGGCGCGCCAAGAAAAGCAACAGTCGTGGTGCCAGGACGGGACCAATACGTCGCGGTCTTTGATCGATGTCAATTAGTGGCAATCGCCTTCCATTCTCCGCAACAACGCAGTAATTAAGAGGACGATAAAAGGGTCGTACGAACCAACCACCCAAATGACCCTTTTTCTCCCCTCCTCCTCTCCGCTTGCAGAGAGAGAAAGAGAGAGAGAAAGAGAGGACACAGGTCGCTCGGTCTGGTGGGAGCCAAATAGTCAGTGAATGTCTGGGTGTCTTTCCAGTCAAAGGGATAAATTTTTCTTCTAAGTGAATATCTATGTTTCTAGTCATAATTAAACAAAGATATGCACTGTATCTGTATGTATGTATGTATGTATATTTGTATATAATATATATATTCTTTATTATATATATACCGCTTTTCTGTAACTTTTTCTCATTCACTATTTGCCTAAGGAGAGAGACAGTTTGGTCTCTGAAATATAGCCTTTATTTTCCACATTTTGGCATTTCTAAGGGGATATATATATATATATATATATTTGATATATATATATATATATATATATATATATATATATATATGTGTGTGTGTGTGTGTGTGTGTGTGTGTGTGTGTGTGTGTGTATGTCAGTGTGTGTTGATGATGATGGTAAACAAAGATGATTACATTACGTCATAATAATGAGGATATCTCATGTGGTTCTCGAAGTGCATTGAAAGATCAATGCGTGATACAATTTCGTATGCATTAGCGACGAAGGTAATTACCTCGGCTGGGTGCCTAATGAATATATACGCTAATGTACGCCTCCTCCTGGGTAATTCTCTCTCTCTCTCTCTCTCTCTCTCTCTCTCTCTCTCTCTCTCTGTATATATATACTCTGTATATATATACATACTGTATATATATGAATGTTTATTTATACACACACACACACACACACACACATATATATATATATATATATATATATATATATATAATGTTTATTTATACACACACACACACACACACACACATATATATATATATATATATATATATATATATATATATATATATATATATATATATATATATATATATATATATATATATATATATATATATACATAAAAATATATATAACTGAATGCTATCACTTAAAGAGTGGTTAACTCAAAAGGATGTTAATCTTCCAGCTCTCAGCAAGCCTTTTTGGGATGCGGTTGCCCGCCCTATGTCCTCCAACCTGGCCTTGACCAACAACAGTCGAAATGATTACCAGGTGCTCTAGTTACTGCTTGGATTAACATAGGTATACAGAATTTTTTGTTATTAAATTTTTTTTTTTAAGTTTCCTTCCCGTTTAGATCGATCTCGGGTCTCTGACGAGAGAATCATCACTAAAAATTATGTAAGAAATTTCGTTTTAATTTTCTGTAAAACTGTTGTGCCGGCTTTGTCTGTCCGTCCGCACTTTTTTCCTGTCCGCCCTCAGATCTTAAAAACTACTGAGGCTAGAGGGCTGAAAATTGGTATGTTGATCATCCACCCTCCAATCATCAAATATACCAAATGGCAGTTCTCTAGCCTCAATAATTTTTGTTTCATTTAAGGTTAAAGTTAGCCATAATCGTGCTTCTGGCAACGATATAGGATAGGCCACCAACGGGCTGTGGTTAAAGTTTCATGGGTCGCGGCTCATACAGCATTATACCGAGACCACCAAAAGACACGTCTATTTTCGGTAGCCTTGATTATACACTGTAGCGGCTGTATAGAAAACTCGAATGCGCCGAAGTTTCTTCGGCGCATTTTTTACTTGTTAATGTTTCCAAAACACGAAATCTGAATCGA